>NC_052353.1:39687613-39802899 GCF_009727055.1 Benincasa hispida
ATCCTACAAAAAAAAAAAAAAAAAAAAAAAAAAAAAATACTCACACAAAAAACATATAATTTAATATTTAAATACATATAACCATATAATTTTAATATTTAAATATTTTTTTATTATATATTCATTTATTGTATATTCAATTTTTTATTATATTTATTGTACATTCAATTTTTTTATAATAATTTATTGTATATTCAATTTTTTATTGTAATCTATAAAGTTATACATTATTCTTTTAATTGAGAAAATAAATACTTCTTTTATCATGTTTATTTAATTAAGTGTAGATACTTTTATTGTATATTCAAATTTTTATATAATTTATAAAGTTGTACATTATTCTTTTAATTAAGTTGTACATTATTCTTTTAATTAAGTTGTACATTATTTTTTTAATTAAGTTGTACATTATTCTTATTTATTAAGTGGTACATTATTTAATTAAGTTAATTAAGTTGTACATATTTCTTCTAATTGAGAAACAAAGATTTTTTTAATTAAGACATAAAATATTTTTTTTTTTTCAGATCATGGCTTTAAACCCAAGACCTGTTGATCCCGATGTTTGTACGACAGTATCCATCAATCACGTGTATCGCATGATAGTCAACCTGATAATCTAGTCTTTGCTCGAGCTTCTCTCAGGTACATTACACTGAACCTAATTGATTATTTTATACACATTTTTATTGTATTTGTCTTTAATATTCTCTAATATAATATTTTGTGTTTCAGGTTATTTGGGAGCCGTACAAAATTATTATGTATAATTTGCCTAATTTTTGTACGAATGGTCATAACATATGGCGGACGATGAGTCCTCTCATATGTTTTCACATTGGTGAGTGTCCCATCGCCTTGTAATACTGAACCCACGATATTGATTTAAGGATTGGAGATTGGTCCGAAAAAGTTGCATATTTGATAGTGCGATGGCACTATCGTGCAAGGTTTATTGCAGTGGGAGTTTCTCTTGAACAGTTTGACAGGGATGTCACTCAAGAATATATTCATTGGTATAATAATATCACAAGATGCTACGTCACTCGTCTGGGAGCAGCTGTGGGTCATCTGGTAAATGAATGAATATTATCTAATTATTTTTAATTTAAATTTATTTTAAATATTATCTAATTGTTTTATAATTCACAGAGATCGAACAACCGTAGACTACGTGAGGTTGCAAATGATCCGAACCAGGTTCTTGCTATATGTAGTGACAACCAAAGCTATATGGAGGAAATACATTATATATGCGATATACCTATTGTTTCTCCACTAGCTCCTAGACGTAGAGGACCTGTTTGGGAAGAGGATGAGTTTGATGAGGTTGCCCATAGTGTGGAAGAGTTGCCCCTATGATGCAGACGCAGAGTCAAACTGATTATGTTAGTCCGATGATGATGATGCCAGCATTTGGTTCAAGATATTATGACTCAAAGGCTGGTCCTTCGTCTTCATACATGCATGGATATGGTCGGGGTCATGGAGAGCATAATGAATATTTATATTATGAAGCGCCTGCAGAGGTACCAGAGCAACATTAAGAAGAACCCGAGCAACTTCACGTTTGAAGTCGACGACGACAACCAGCTCGAAATCGACAACGTCTGCCTTGTCGGACACATTGATTTTTGTAATTATTTTTATATAAATGAGATATTTTAATTTACACTTTTTTTTATTTTTATGAGATATTATTATTTTTTTAATTTATTCTTTTTAGAGTTTAAATAAAATAATATTTTTAGAAATTGTTTTTATAAAATGGAATTTTTTTTTAAAAAAAAAAAAAGAAAGAAAGAAAGAAGAATGTCGAATGTCTAAATAATTAAAAAGAAAAAAAATAATGGTAAGGTCGAGGGTTCAAAATTTGACCTACCCTCGACCTATTAAAAAAAACAACAATATTTTTCTAAATAGTTTGAAAAGTACCATATTTTTCTAAATTGTTTTTAAAAGTACAATATATTTTTAATTTTCTCGAAGGGATGTCTACCAATTAAATATATAACCATCTTGGCTGAATATTGCGTATTTGAATCGTATTCTATTAGCAAAAGTTGCACGTATTTAAGTTAACAATCAACAAGCCAAAATAAAAATGTACTAAAATTATAGTAGTAAAAGAATTAAAAAATTCTTCTATGCATGGTATTACATTTCCATCCTTATATCGAAATTTTCATCGAAATTTACACATTTTCATGAATTCGACATCGATAAAAGAGGTGAATCAACTCGACATCGTTGAGGTTCTGTGGAGGTCGTTCGTGTTGTTGGGGTGTTCATGACCGAGGCGATCGCTGAGGACGAGTGCGTGGTGTTCGTGCTATATAGCGATCGTGTTGGACGAACGTTCGAGGTTGCTGTGTTCGAGCGGTCGTGATCAAGGAGCATTGGCGATGAGTCTACCAACGTGCGTAGAGTTTCTCCTTGATTCTTTGTTGTATNGTTGCTGTGTTCGAGCGGTCGTGATCAAGGAGCATTGGCGATGAGTCTACCAACGTGCGTAGAGTTTCTCCTTGATTCTTTGTTGTATCATGTTGTAATTTCTGTATTGATTGCATAACCGTTTGTTTCTGTTTACGAATGTAATTGTAATGTTCATACATGATTGTAATTTGGAATGATTTTTTCCGCTGCTCATGGAAATCCTCGTGATCGATTTTCTTCACTGAAGAACTTCCCTCTTTCTCCCCAACAATTATCGAGCTTTCACTCAAAATTCTCACCGAGAAGCTTGGAGGAACAGTGGTTATGGAAGATTAGGGCGGAATTTTGACATAACTTCTCCTCTCTCGATGGATGAAGCTACCTTCAACTTCTTGGGTGGACCATTTATAGGCATCAAAAGGTGAAGATCATCGCCTCTTTCTAGTGATGATTGAACGCCTCGCATTAAATTTCATGCTCTACTACCACCTGCTACACGTCAAAGATCCACTAGTGGTGTAATGAACCTATCACATCGACTACCAACTTGTTCTGTTTACTTGACTTCCATCGTTGACGCATTTTTCGTTTTTTTTTTTTTTTTTTTGTCGTGTTTTGTATCATCGCATGGCGCTATGTATTGCAAGTTGGTATCCATATATACATTTTCGGCTGTCGCTTTTTTTGCTCTTTTTCATTCATCCTGTGTTCAAAAGTGACATATTTCATACTTTTTCAAGGATTTTTAGTTTTGTAATCTCATGATCGCAAAGTATAATTATTCACGATAATTCTTTGTCAACTTAACACATTTTCCTTTGATCTTTCTTATTCTTAATTGTTCTCAATAAAAGAGTAGAATAACTTTTATTTCTACAAGTTATCACTATGACCATTAAAATTCTGTTTACACTTGCTTTATATCATGGTTGAAAACTGAGACAGGTGGATATCAATAATGCATTCCTTCATGGATTGTTAGAAGATGAAGTGTGTATGACTCAACCACCAGGGATGGTTGATTCGTCTGCTTCTACAATGGTTTGTAAATTGAAGAAAGCATTGTATAGTTTGAAGCAAGCTCCACGAGCATAGTTTGTTAGATTGACCCCGTTTTTACATTCACTGGGGTTTGTCAACTCGAAAGCTTATCTATCTCTTCTGATTTATCATAAAAATGACATGGTTTGTTATATTCTAGTCTATGTATATGATATTATCATCACTAGTAGTTCTTCACAGATGGTTGATAAGCTAATTGTTGATTTAAATAATCAATTTTTTCTTAAAGATCTTGGATTGTTAAACTACTTCTTGGGTAATGAAGTTTCATACTTAGCTGATGGTTGTTTGTTTCTTTCACAAAAGAAGTATGTATCTGATCTGTTGTATAAGGCAAAAATGCAAGATGCTAAGTCTATCACTACTCCTATGGTTAACGGTTATGTTCTATCTACTTATCATTGAAAAAAATTTGATGATGTTTGATTATACAGGAGTATAGTGGGAGCTTTATAGTATTTAACTCCAACAAGACCATAAATTGCATATAGTGTCAACAAAGTATGTCATTTATGCATTCTCCAAACAATTTTTATTGACAAACTGTAAAAAGAATTCTTAGATATTTGACAGGGACTCTTGATCATGGTTTGTTGTTTAAGAAGCCAAATGATCTAAATATTCATGGCTTTGCTGATGCGGATTAGGCTTCAGCCAAATGAAAAAAAATCAACCTCAGAAGTATGTGTCTTTTTAGAGGTAATTTGATACAATGGGCATCAAATAAGCAATCTGTAATATTAAGATCTAGCACAAAAGCTGAGTACATAAGTTTAGCACTTGTGTCGTCAAAATTGATCTGGTTGCATTCCTTGTTCATTGAGTTACATATTCGATTATGTCAATCTCCTATACTATGGTGTGACAACTTAAATGATGTGCATTTAAGTGTTAATTCAATTCTTCACTCTCGTATGAAACATGTTGAAATCGATATTTACTTTGTGAGGGGTCTTGTACATCAGAAGCAAGTTCGAGTGCAACATCTTCCAGTCCATGCCAAATTGCAGATGTTCTTACAAAAATCCTTTCTACTGCAAAGTTTCTTCCTTTAAGGGACAAGCTCAATGTGTGTGCTTCTCACCATATAGGCTTGAAGGGGAGAGAGTGGTATTAAGTGAGCTCATTAAGCTAGTTGTGTTTATTTAAATTTTGTTATCAACTGATTAATTTTCTGTTAGATTATTTGATAATCAATTGAATAGTTTGTTTATTTGGCTTTACATAGTGTATCTTCTATAAAATGTTATTATGCTTGATCACTTGATTAATGAAATTAATGAAATTCCACTTCATTTGTGATCATCCTCAGCTAATTTTGAATCATTTTAAAGATTGTATCAGAGCAGGTGGTCAAACTCTTGCAATGTTATTTCCTCCCCAGTTAATATTTGATTTCCACGAGGTCTTTGTCCCTAACAAGGGATATGAGAACGAACATGCGATGAAATTTTTTAGAAATTTATGCGTATTTAAACACCTTTTATAGAAACTATTTAAAATAAAATTACAAATGCATTTGGTTATATTTTCTCAAAGGTAATTTTATTCACAAAGTTTGTTTGCTTTGACTATATGTTCAAAGTATTTTTATTAATGTTAAATTATTATATAAGACAACTAGTAAACATTATGAATTAATCATTTCAATATTGTATTTAAAAATACTTTCACCTGCCAAGTTTTTTTGTTTTTATTTTTTTGTTTGTATGAGTATATGATTGACTGAGTTGGTCATTAGTGTTAGTCATTGGAGATAATTGATGGAGTCGATGTTCGGAGTTGATTACCGTAAGTGATTGAAGAAGTTGACCGTTGAAGGTGGTAATTGTGCAGAGTTGGATGTCGGAGGTGATCCTCATTGAAGGTAGTCAATGGAGGTAGTTGTAAGAGTTGGACAGTCAAAGGTGATCATTGAAGCATGTCATCGAAGTGAGGCGGTTGTAGTCACCAACGATGGTTGTTTGCTAGAGTTGGGCATTGGAGGTGATCGTCGAAGCATGTCACTAATGATGATTGTTTCCAGAGTTGGTCAATAGTGGTGGATGGCAAGTGGAATTATTAGACTCATTAGAGGGATGGAGAAAAAAAGAGAAGAAAATGGAGTTCCTCCATAGATGTGCAAACTTTAATAGTGAACATTATTGAAGTCAATGGAATTTGAATTATTTCACACCAATGGCTAAACATTGAGTAGGGTTTTTAACTCAACTCAACGCAACCTAAGTCAATCCCCAAATACTCTTGTGAACTTTCCAACACATTAATAGATTACTAACTTTCAATTTCGCACTTAAAGGTCCTTGAACATTATAAATGTTAAGTAGGTCCTTGAACTTTCAATTTTATAATATATCTATATACATATGCACAGAATCTTATTTTTGTTGCCTTTAAATTTAATAATTATCCCTTAAGAGCATATAAAAACAAGTGTTTATGAGTTTGATACTTTGAAATACGTACATTCTTAAATTATTTGATTAAGCATGTTGCCTTTTAATCATCATCCCTTAAGAGCATATAAACGAGTCTTGTGAATTTGATACTTTGTAATACTTTCTACATTATTTGATGAAGCATGTCTATAATTTATAGTTTACACTAATTTCAGGGTCACACTTTAATATAATCACTTCATTACCACACAACTGCCAAACAAAATACCAAACCATGAGAACCCCCTCTAAATGTAAACACAAAATAATCAAAGAGGGTAATACATACATTACATATATGATTACAAAAACACAAATATGATTCCAACAAAGAAACCACATCCACAAAAACAAGACAAACAAACTGAGGGATAATCTTGGAGTAGAAAGGTGGCTGCATAAAAATACCGTTAATAACCATTTGATTTTTTATTTTTAGTTTTTTAGTTTTCGAAATTTGCATTTGTTTACTACCATTTGCGATGCTTTCTATTTTTTAAAAAAAAATATTTGAATTCTTAACCAAATCTTGTTTTATTTTTTAGTTTTCAAAACTTGGCTTGAATTTTGAAAGCATCTATAAAAAGTAGAAAACAGAAAGAAGAGGAAAAACAATTCCAACGTGAAAGTAATATAAGCTTAACTTTTGAAAACACAAAAAAATAAAAACCAAATAATTATTAAATGGAACTAGGACATCCATTCGAAAGTGGTGCAGCAAAGTGGGTGAGATAGGCATCAGCCAGCATTTGACCTAGAATGACCTGAGCATTTGTTGTGAGATGGAGGTTGTCTTCTTGGAGTTCCAATCCCTTTGCATCAACACACACCAAATTCTCCACTTTCATCCCCAATTGAGCCTCCCTCACTTTTTCAATGTACTTGAATCCTGATGCAAGTGCTACCTGTTTCCATTTTCACACTACACATTTTTAAAAATTGATATTTCTATGTCTATAATTAAACATGTCTTTTGATGTCATATTTCAATTGACATTGATGAACTGTAGCATTTTTAGATTACAATTTGATTTGTTGTGACATTTATATTTTGGAAAAGAAAAATCTATATCTACCATGACAGGAATAAAAAAAATGAGAAGTTAGAAGAAAACAATAAAAATATAAAACACAAGAATTTATGTGGCTAAATAATTAAAAAAAACTACGATCCATTAGAAAAAACTCTTATATATATATAAAAAAAAGGGGGGGGTGGATTTCAGACGACTGAAAATCCAAATATAAATAGGTAACATCACATGAATGGGTGAAAATCTAAATGTTTAGATCCTATTCGGTAACTATTTGGTTTTTGGTTTTCAATATTTGAAAATTAAGCTTATAAATACTTCATCCACCTCTAATTTCTTACTTTTGTTATCTCCTTTCTACCAATACTTTCAAAAACTAAATCAAGTTTTGATAACTAAAGTCCTCTTTGGTAACTATTTGATTTTTTTGTTTTTTTAGTTTTAGTTTTTGAAAACTAAACCTATAAACAATCTTTCTACCTCTAATTTTTTTTTGCTTTATCACCTACTTTTTACCGTTGTTTTAAAAAAACTAAGCCAAGTTTTGAACATTAAAAAAATTAGGTCCCATTTAGCAATCATTTATTTTTCTAAAAAAAAAACCTATGAACACCATTTCCACTTTAAAATTTCTAACTTTGTTATTATATATATATATATATTGCCAATATTTTAAAAAACCAAGCTAAGTTATGAAAACTAAAAAAATATATATATTAAAATTGTTTTTGTTTTTGGAATTTGACTAAGAATTCAATCTTTTACTTAAAAAATATGCAAAGCATGATAAGAAATTGAAAGGAAATAGACTCGATTTTTAAAAACCAAAAACCAAAAACCAAATAGTTATTAAACAGGCTGTAGTTTTTAAAAAGTTGTTTTTGTTTTTAGAATTTAACTAAAAATTCAACTTTTTTAATTAAGAAAAATGTAAAACATTATGAGAAATTGGAAGAAAATAGACTTTATTTTCAAAAACTAAAAATTAAAAACAAAATTGTTAAGTAAATTTTAAAAATTTCTTTTTATTTTTTAAATTTGGCTAAGAATTCAACTCATACTTAAGAAAGATAAAAACCATTGTAAAAAATTTGAAAGAAATAAGTTCAATTTTAAAAAAACCAAATAGTTACTAAAAAGATGTTAAATATTCGAGAGTACAAGAAGAACATAGTATTTTAACTTTAAAGTGTGTAGTATCTTCAATTGTCGAAAAAGGAAGATGTGTAGCTACTTGGAAGAGTAGTAACTTAGATTTTTCTTCTTCTTCCTCCTTTCTTTTTTAGTAAAAAAAATTATGAATTCAACTAGGGCATATGAGAATTTGAACTGGTAGGAAAATAACCCCAGTAGGTTAACCATCTCTTATAATGTGTTGGAGAAATTGATACAAAAGGAGGAGAAACGATCTCTTTTGAAGAAAGAAACTTTTATTTAGAAATACACAAGGATGAACACTTAGAAATTACTCTTTCACTCTCAAGACACTCACTCACTTTTCTACACTAGCTCTCTAGCTTTGCTTGGCTTACAAATGGAGCTACACCTCTTATTTATAGGCATGAGATCCTTGGAGCCCAAGCAAAAAGATCTCTCTAGATTATTCTTGGATCCTAAATATCTAGATATTTCTTGGTTTATTCTTATCTAAAGTTGTTCTAGAATATTTCTAGATTTTTCCTTTGAGATATTTATTCATACTACAACATAGTCCTAGAAAAACTCATTTACATATTTATGTCATATGGGAGATACTCCAACAACCTTGTAGACTAGTTAGTGTTGTTATATATTTTAATACTCCCCCTCAACACTAACTATTCTAGGTCGTTCAATCATCCCGAGCTACTGTCAAAACTTTGCATGTTTGTTTGCCGGTAGTCCTTTTGTGAAAATATATGCAATTTGATCTTCTATCTTTATTGGCTTCATCTCAATTTCTTCTTGAAGTACCTTCTCTAATGAAGTGACAATGTACCTCCACATGCTTGGTCTTTACATGGAATACAGGATTCTCAGCTAAGCGAACTGCAAATTAGTTGTCGCAGTATAAAGTCACTGGTGTTAATCCTTCATTAGTTGCTTTATCCACATATTCTCTTGTGTTGCCATGGTTGTTGCTCTATACTCTACTTCTGTGGTAGACAATGCAATTGTTGCTTGCCTCTTGCTATACCAAGAAACTACTCCACGACCAAGTTTGAACAAGTAACCAGTAGTTGCTCGTCGTGTATCATGATCTCCTACATAATCAACATCACATAAGCCTTCTAACTTGCATTCCTCCCCTTTCTTATAAAAAAGACCATATTCACTTGTTCCTCTTAAATATCTTAAAATTCTTTGAACTACTTCAAGATGAGGCTTATTCGGATTCTATATATAACAACTTACAACTTCGACGGAATATGAGATATCAGGTCTTGTTAAGATAAGGTAGATTAAACTACCTACCAATTGACGATATATCGTTGAGTCTGCAAGATCTTTTCCTTCATATATGCAGAACGTTTTGTTAACCTCTATTGATGTTACTTCTATAAAAGATCTTTTACATACTTTTTTTATTGAAGAAACAATCTTTTTTTTAGTGTCCCGCCTCTAGTCTAAGGAAATGTTTTAGTTCTCCAAGCTCTTTCATTTCAAATCGGATTATTAGATTTTTCTTTATTTGTCGAACTTCGTCTATGTGGTCTCCTATTATGATTAGATCATCCACATAGACTAATATGATTGTGACATTTGAGCCTTGAGCTTTGACAAATAAGCTGGAATCTGTTGGAGCTAATGCAAAGCTACTTTCATCTAGAAACTCTGCAATTTTCCTATACCAGGTTCTTGGAGCTTGCTTTAAACCATATAAAGCCTTTTTCAGTTTGCATACGTAGTCATGATAAGCTTCATCCTCAAAACCTTTTGGTTGCTCCATATATATTTCTCAATCTAGCTCTCCATTTAAGAAAGCGTTCTTAACATCCATCTGTCACAACTTTCATCCCTTACTAGCAACAAGTGCTAATAAGACTCAAACAGTGGTGAGCTTTGCTACAAGATTGAACGTCTCATCATAGTCCAAGTCATATTGTTGAGAAAGAGTTACCAATCGAGCTTTGTATTTCTCTACCGTCCCATCTGCTCAAGTTTTAATTTTGTAGACCTATTTACAAAATATGGATTTAACATCTTTAGGCTTCCGCACCAAGTCCCATGTTCAATTCTTTCTTAATGTATAAATTTCTTCTTCCATGGCTTTTCTCCAGTGGACATTCTTTTACGTTTCTTCATATGTTGTTGGCTCCTCAAATGTTGCTAATATTGCATTCATTTACCTGGAGTTAGGTTTTCTTAGTCTTGTTGATCTCCGTAATTGTGGCTCTTAATTATGTAGTCCACTTTGTCAAAGACTTTGTATTCTTAATTGCTCTTCTTTGTCTTCGTCGTTTTCTTCTTCTCTTTCTATTAGAGCTCGTTGAACTTCACTTATTTATTCTTTTGGTTCTTCTTTGAAAGACTTCTCATCTTTGGGTGTCTTTTCTAATTCGAGTGCCCCTTCAACAAATATGACATTCATTGATGTATATCATCTGTTGGGGATGATGTCCTAAACTCTCGTTGGGTCCTGTAGTTTGTAAACATAGTATTGAACAAACACTTGTGATGTAATAATATATGATATTTTCTTCACTTTTGTCTATGGAACATTGGATGTTTTAATTGTTTTACCACGAACCAATAAACTAAGATCCCTGATTTTCGTTGTAACTTAAGCATTTATATGGAGACATACAGGTGGATCATGTCTTAAGTGATAACCAAAATGGTCTGTAGTATATGGACATAAGAGAGAAACCTTATTCTGGTAACGCTACGGATACGACCCGCTTTGTAGAATAGTTACAAGTGTTGTGACTTGCTACAGATGGTCTAATCCTGATCATTCTTGTGGAGACATGCGAGCGGGGCATCCTATACAAAGGAGTTTGTATAAGACCGGACCACGAAGTGTTATAGTCTCGTTATATAACGCCGTTTATGACAGAGACTTCACTTCACTAGAATAACCATAGGTAACATGACCTCAATCTTGAGTGAGTTGGGAACTTCTGCCTTTGAGGGTGGTCTTTTGATTTGCATGAGTGCGAGTGGCCAGATCACTGACTTAAACCTACCACTTTGGGGATTCATCTGATTTGGGAGCTGGGAACTCAGCTACACAAGATGGAATGCACTCCTTCCTCGAAGCAGAGGTAAGTAGATAGATTGCTCCCTTAAGGGCTGATTCCGGGACTTGAACAGTGTGGCGCCACACACCTTCTCATGGCCCAAGAGGTGTCCACACATAGTAAGACTATGTTATATTGTTCATTAGAGGGATCATTAGTACTTAAAGAGTTAGATGTGATTATAGAGGCAAAACGATAAATTGGCTCAACTGTACTTACGAGCATCTGTGAAGGGTTATCATACTGTTAATTGGTTATATCCGATGGACACAGAAATATATCTGTGGTGAGAAGAGCGCAGCTGTCAGTCTTTAGTAGAATGTGTGGCAGTTAACGAATGGTGGATCTCGTGGCTAAAGAGTTTAGTCAGCTATTCACGTACCGTTGGAGCTTCGAGCCATAGGTCCATAAGGTCCCTTTGGTAGCTCAATGGATTCAAGTTGAGAATCAGTTTTTGGGTCAGTTTGAAGTGTTCAAATTGATAAGAGAGTGTTCAATTATATATGATATGATTAAACTAGTCAATTATATATGATATAGTTGACATAATTATGAGATACAATAATTAGAGAAAAATGATATAAATATGATTTATATCTAGTAAAGGAGAAAATGACTAGTTCATATATTGCATATGATGTGATATTAAACCATAGGTTATAAATATAATATGATTATATTTATTTTTTTAATTAAACGATTATGGGATAATTGTTGCCCGATTTTTTCTCCGTAACCAAATAAGTTAATAGGAGGTTGCATTCATTTTTTGTAACTGAAGGATAAAATGAAAATTGTTTTCATTTTGCAAAGGATCAGACATTCGCTCACCGATTGAGTACACTACATATCGCATGGCAAACCGAGAGCATACACGATAGCTCAAAGTTTCTAAACGATCGTGTACACGCACACATTTCCTAAATGATCGCATAGAATTACCTAAACGATCGTCTAGCTTTTTCTACGCGATCGCGCGCACGAGCGTTTTACTAAATGATCGTCTATACGATCAAGCCCGTTTTACTACACGATCACGTACCTTTACCTAAACGATCAAGCATCCGTCTATACGATAGACACCTGATATCTCCCACTTGCTTGGTCATGGTAAACGATCGTTCCTTCCTCCTTCCCTCTATCAAATCCAACAGAACCCACACCTCCTGGATTCTCACTCTAAGAATACCAAGGGTTCCGAGTGGTGGTGTCTTCCCTGCTGCCTTGTTCGTGAGTAGTCCGTTCGTGGGTGGACGACAACAAGATTTGGTGGACGATAGCTTGGACGATCCCAGCGACAGCGAGATTTGCTTCCTTGACGGGAGCAAGATTGAAAGGCGAAAAAGAGTTCTTCAACTGGTATGTATCTTGTTCTCTTTGTTGTTTAAAGTTTAAAGCATGTTGTAATTTGTTGTTAAGTGCATAACTAGTCTGTTTGATTATGAATGTGATAATTCTGTCACAATGAGTTTGGAACGATCTTGCTTCAGCTCAAAGATTTTTTTGATAAGTGTTCCTTCATCATCGTCCACTGATAGGATCAACGTATCTCCACCCTTTTATTTGGTTATCATATCCAACAAAGATACATTTGGTTGCTTTCTTGTCAAACTTCTTTCTTTGATGGTCTGATACAATGTAATGACTCGGCTCCTTAGGACTTATACTAGGTCGTTATTACATGCATGTATACCTTTCAAATCAACATTTTTCCATGATTTGGTAAAAACCAAATAAATACTATGAAATAAATAATTTTAATAAAAGTAAATAATTGAATTTCATTTAACAAGGTACCCTTAAAACCATGAAACAAAACTAAAAAAATCTTTTAAAAAGTCCAAAAGCACAAATACTAAAATTTCGAGTCCAAACATCAAGACTAAAAATTTTGAAATATAAAATCTTGAAAACATGAGCGAAAAAATATGACTGGTCCCACTGGCTTAATCACAGATTTCGCTTATCATTTGTCGACATGTTATTTCCTTACATGAGAAAGATTGAATATAAGATACTCAGCAATTAACCCCACTACTGGGATCAGGCTAATCATTTATGTCCAATAAATGCAATTTGAACTGAAACTCTATACTAGTAGGACCTAAAGATTTCTCTTACTTGAGTGACGCTTTTACGTTTTACCTTTCTCCTAGACGTGTGTCACTTTCACACACATCAGGTCCAATGTATATCTCTTTCATATACATTGAACTCTCTAAGAATGCATCACTTTCGTACACCCCAGGTCTTCTCTATAAAAGTAGGGATGTGTACCTTTTTCATGCACATGGTTATATATACACCTCCTTCATATATACATCACATTGAGTGTGCACCTCTTTCATACGCCCTAGTCCCCTCTAGGTATGCATCACTTTCATACATACTAGCCGTGTGAACAAAAGTAAAAGCTTTCACTTTTACCGTGTGAACAAAAAAAAGAAAGGAAAATAGGAAATACAAAAGTTTACGAATAATTATTTTAAATAATAAAATTGTTGAAAATATTTTCAAATATAATAAAATGTCATTGTCTATCAATGATAGATCACGATAAAATGCTATAGATATTTATCACTTATACTGATAGATGGCTAATGTGGTCTATCACTGATAAATAATGACATTCGGTTATATTTATAAATAAGTTGATCATTCCAAAATTTACGTAAAATCTCTAAAATTGAAGAAAAACACTTTTAAAAAAATTATCGTTACGAGAATACACTAAGGGGGCGTTTGACGCGCTTGAATTGGGTTGGTAATTATTATAGGAGAAGAGTAATTGGAAGAATTGATGCGAATAACGAAATGAGAAATGTGAATTAACACAAATAACGAGGTAATAAACCTTTTTAATAATTTGTGAACCAAAGGGTGAGTAGGTTTTCTTTACCCACCCAACCTAACCCAAACTTGGGGGTCAAATGCCCCATAAATAACATGTATTAATTAATTTGATTTTTTTAAAAAAATTATGAGTTAAATTTTATTATATTGTACATCACTATTTAAATTAATTTTAAATTTTATTTAATAACTTTTAATTAATCAATATACATTAATGCAAAAATTGAAATTTCAACGGAAAAACAAGGATAAAAATATAAATTTTAAAATCAAACAACGTTTAAACAAAACTCAAACATTAAATATAAAATGGTAAAATATTAAAATTTGTTAAAATTTAAGGGGGGAAAACTAAAATGTAATATTTGAGTGTGATAAAAATGTGACCTGAATGATAGGGAGAGAAGGCAAAGCCAAATCCCGGCGCACATTAGCAACAAACTTTTCCATATTCCACTGATACGCATCAGCATCATGTTCAGTAGAGGTGTCACTTTCTCCTTGAAACCACAAAATCGCCCTAATTTCCCCGCCGTCCTTCACGCTATATCTCGCCCTCTTCACCATTTCCTCATACAGCTTCTCCCCACGCGCCCACTCTCTGATCGCCGTTCCTCCGACGGCGCACGGTACCACCGCCACCGCCACCGCCCCCACACTCTCTCTCACTCCGTTCGCAAACACCATCCCCGGCCCCACCCCGCACGTCTTCTTTGTGTCGATGTCCGCGTGGAGTGGCTCACGCGCCGCCTCCCAATGTTTCTTCGCGCTCAGCCGGAATATCGACGGGTGCGGCTTTGCTTCTGGTGGAACCACGCCGTCCCACCGGTGGAGCTTCTTTAAGACCCCGCCGCGTCCCGCCATGTTGCTCTGCCCGGAGAGGATGAAGATCTGCTTGTTTGGCGGTGGATTGAGAGTTGGATTTGTGTGGATCGGATCTGGATCGGTCGTAGTCGCCATGATTTTGGGATGCGGATGGTTGTGGTGGTGGTGGTGGGTTTTTATATTCCGTCGTCACGGTGGTTGGGTGTTAAATGATGAATGGTTTGTTGAAAGGAAATACGTGTTTTGGCTTTTTCTGGTGGAGGAAAAAAGAAGCCGACTTATTAATCCCTTCTGTTATATTTTGTGTGCATGCGAAGCTAAGAACACCACAATCCAAACAATTCGGACTATCCAATCCGTTAGATTGGTTTTGTTGAATTTTTCTATTTTTATTGGTTGTATTGGATCGTGGGTTGGCTAAAAAATATTTGGTTGATCCAACCCAATCCGAATTATATATATATATATATATATATTCCTATTTATATAAAGTTTTATTTCTTTGTATTGATTAATTTTTGAATTTATAATATTTTTCTTTTAAAATTGTTATGATATTGTCTTTGTTTAAAGTTTACAATACATAGATATTTGATATTTAATATCTTAATTTTATGAGATTTTAGTTATTAGTCACGTATTGTATATAAATTTATATATTTTTCATTAAAAATAAAAAATAAGTTATAACCCGACATATCCAACTCAATTCAACCCGAATTTTAAGGGTTAAGTTGGAAACTTTATTTGGGTGGGTTGCCAATCAAACCAATCCAAATTTTAGATTGGTCCAAAAAATACCCTCAATTCAACCCAATCCATGTACATCCTACGCCTAACACACAAGAGATTTTATATTATTTTGTTTGGCTCATATTTATTTAAGTTAAATTATAAATTAGGTTGAGAAAATTAGATTTTTTTTTAAGAGCCAATGATAATAAATTACAAAGACATTGAGGCTAGATCCACTTCAACCAAGCTACAAAGTCAATTAGGAAAGTCACCCAATCAACAATGAGCCTCTGCCCTATTTGTAAAACAAGTTATACCACCAATTACCAAATTTTTAGATCGACAAATGTACAAACCTTAAAATTTCGAACTGCATTCCTCTTCATTGTCCAAAACTCACTCATATGATCTCGAAGCACTCAACCAATACCACCTTTACATCCTAAGAAGCATCACAAGACAAAGTCATCCACCAATCCGGGAGGGCAAACTCACACACCTCGTTTGCTATCAGTTGCCTCCTCCCTTCTCACTAAGTCTCGCCAACCCACAATCACTTGTGTCTCTATACTAGTTGTGCTCTAATACTCCAAGAGGAACCTCATGATCAAATTAGTCAGGATCCCCGATGTACCACCATTCTCTCAAAAGACATCACGATTACGCACCTCCCAAATGTGCTACAACACCACTAAGTATGTCACCACTTCATCTTCGTACCATGCTCTCGAATCCATCCAAAATGATCCAGCGATGACCATCTGTTCCTACAACACAAAACTGACATAAACATTAGATTGGCACGCGACATTTTCAAAAGAGAGTCAGAATTAGGGGTGGTCATTCAAATTGCAAAAATTGAACCGTTTCTAAGAACTGAACCGAAAACTTAGTGAAACCGAAACATATGGTTTGATCCGGTTTGAAGAAATTTTGAAATCGAATTAATTCGATTTGGTTCGGTTTCAATTTCGAAAATCAAATTTGAAACAGAACAGAATTGTGTTTAACTAATATATATATTTATATATTTATAAAAATAGTAAAACCAAATCATTTTTAATTTAAAGAACAAAACCGAATTTAAAACTGAACCGAACCGAACCGAACCGTTTTTTAATTAAAAAATATATAACATAGATTTTTTTTTTTTAAATGCCAAAACCTAATTTGTAACTATATGCGGTTCGATTCGGATCGATTTCACATATTAGAAAATTCGATTCTGTTCGGTTTGACCACCGAACCGAACCGTTTCCACCATTAGTTAGAATTTAGTCTTATGGTTTGATAAAAGTTTTATAAATAGTCAATACAGGACTCTTAGTCTTAATATCCTCTTAATACCATATGAAATCAACCTTTCTCCCATACATTGCAGAGGAGTCCAGCTACATGGTGTTGGCCCAAATAACATGTTGTGTTTGATTTAACTTTTCAAGTATTTAATTTTGAAAATAAGCTAATTTAGAAAAAAAAATGAAGTATTTTGACAACCACTTAAAATAGAATTTGAAACACTTTCAAACTATTTTAAACATTTTTTAATCAAAATATTGGTTAAATAAAAATGACTTTTCTTTAAAAAAAGAACATTTTTTCCTATATTTAATTCAAGCAAATCCTCAAGGTGAAAGGGTAAAATCAGTGGAGAAGATGACAACATTGAAATTGAAAAAACAAGTTTAATTTGCCACTTTAAGAATTTTGCTCTATTAGTAAATAATTAGGCTTATTTTGTTATTTGTTACCATTGTTCTTAGATATATATTACTTTTCTTGGATCAAGACTTAATATATTTATACAACACCTTTAATGTTCTACCAAAACTAATGATATAATTCTATAAGTCCGTCATCTTGTTAAAGACAAGTGAAAATAAAATGGCTCACTACAACAAAAATAGGTTTTCATAACTCTAAAAAATTGTCATGAAAAATTTATCATTAATTTCGAAAAATCTGTTTTTTCCTGTCAAATAGAGGTTTTCCACGTTTAATGACTATTATTTTCAGTCATAAGTTAATGATACGAAAAAATTGTCATAAATTTCGAAAAATTTAAAAAACTCTGTTTTTTTCCAAAAAATAAAAATACGTGATTTTGATTTTAATGACTATTTTTTCTCTCTCCTATCTATTTTTGTTAGTATGTCACTAAAAATCTATTTTATTGTATTGACTATATAATGCCATTGGTTGGAAACCAAATTTATAATACAACTTTAGCTAGTTTTAACTATAATTTAACTTTGTTTATCATATTTTACACGAACTTTTTAATATTTTACTAATTAGGATGATTTGAATTAACCAAGTCACAAACACTTTTACAATGTTTGGAGCTTATCATGTTCTTTCCTTTTAGATGTAGGGATCACTATTATTCTGATATTTTATTAAAATTTTATACATTAATATGCTGACGTTATTTTTTACTCATCTTAATCTATCTACTTTTGAGTATAGTCATTTAACCATACATTACATAATTAATTAGGGAAGGAAATGATCTACTTAACCAAGGATGATTTGCCAACAAGAGCGTAGCTCAACTGGCATAATATTCATTTTCCATCTGTACGAGACCTTTTGATTTTGTCCACTTTATGTCTAGAGTAAAGTAGATAATATTAGACCATTGTATAGATATCTTATTTTATATGATCGTTGAAACCTATGCAATACTTCCCCCTTCTTTTTTAGTTTTCTTTTGCATAAAAAATAAAGTAATTTGAATTAGACTATGCCTCTGTTTGAAATTGTTGTAGCTTCTAAAATAATTATTGTCATCTGTGCTTTTAGAAAAAACAGTTGTGAAAAAAAAAATAGTATTCAATAAATTTCATCTCAAACTTTAAAAAGTAGATTAGAGTGTTTAGTAAATAAATACAAAAGACATCTTATTTTAGATGTAATAACTAAAATAGACTTATAATCAATTTTTAAAAAATTTTAAATAATTGTTTGGCATGATAAATTTTGTTTCTAATCGATTAATTTTGAAATATTAAGGAAAATAGTTTTATTTAAAAAATAAATATGGTATACTCTTTTTTTTTTTTTTTTTAATGATGCACTTAACTCATGAAAAATAGAAAATATAATTGATTAGGTGAGAAATAGATAAATATATAAAATAAATCTTTGTTTCAAAATATAAAATTGAAAATTAAATATTAATTAAAAATTTTACTTGATTTTAGGAGAATCTAAAAAGAGTCAACATGAAATTAAAATGTATGTTAGAAGTGATTTTAACAAATTTAACTTAAATATGTTTTATCAAATGCAAAAAATAGTTAAGATTTTTTTTTTCTAATGACTTTTTGGCACAGCTAAGAAAATGTCAAACGTGCCTATCTAAATGGTTCTAAAGGGTAGGAGTGAATAGGGATGATCGAAAAACTGAGCTGAATGATCAAAACTAACCAAACGAAGGGTTGGAGGCTGGTTTTTTCAAAAAAACTAGTCGGGGATGGTTTTATTGAATTCTAGTTTTAAACCAACTCGACCCCGATCTGAAAATTTGACCAAACCGCCCGACCCCAATCAAATTAATTAAATATTATATAATTATTAGAATTTATTTTATAACATCTATAATTTATTAATAATAATATACTTTTATTATAAATAATAAATTCAAATATCTTAAAATATTTGTTGATGTTATTAAATATTAATATATCAAATCAAACTAAATAATCGTTATTACTTTTCACTTTTCCCAATTTCTCAACCTCGAAGTCCAAAGTCCAAAGGTCTTTCTTGTTTAGTTGTCTTTTCATTTTCTTCTTCTCTTCTTCTTCAATCTTCCTTTCTAGTTCTTCCTTCCTTGTTTGAATGTTTGATGTTCTTCTTCTTCACCTTCTTCACCTTCTTCAACAAGTGCACACATCTTCTTCTTCAATCTTCATAGGGGCCTCCCGCTCCAGACACGGACAGCAATCTTCATCGGCGCCTCCTCCGGCCACGCAGTTGCACACCACACGCCGTCAGGTGTCGGCCACAACACATCAACTTTACTCCCATGGCAGCGGCAGCCACGATTTGTGTGTTTTTTTTTTTTTTTTTTTTTTTTTTTTTTTTTTTTTTGTAAGTTTTCATTTTTTTAATGTAGTTTTTTTTTAGTTTACATATTTTAATAATTGAAATATAATCCGCCTTTAATAGAATTTAAAAAGTTTTGATATATATATATATATTTATTGTAAGTTTTTGTTTGTTTTCCAATTTTTGATAATCTAAAGTGGGCACATGTATGTTTGTAACATTCAAGTGAATGTTAATAGATGAAATATAATCCGACCTTCAAGTTATAATTTAAAAAGTTTTCATTTTTTTTTTTTTTTGTAAGTTTTCAAAAAAAATTTTTCAATTTTTACTTTAATTTTTGGTAATCTAATAGTTGACACATATATGTTTGTAACAATCAAGTGAATGTTAATAGTTGAAATATAATCCAACATTTCAATTAGAATTTAAAAAGTTATGACTTTTTTTTTTCTTTCCAATTTTTACTTTAATTTTTTATAATCTAATAGTGGACACATGTATGTTTGTAATATTCAACTGAAAGTTAATAGTTGAAATATAATCCGACCTTCAAGTTAGAACTTAAAAAGTTTATATTATGATTTTTTTGTAGGTTGAATATGGAAAAAGAAAAGAAAAAACCTATCAATGCAACGAAAAAGATAGACGATGAGACGATCGTCAATGTTGATGGAGATGAAGAAGTCACTGAGAATCCAACAAAAAGGCGTAAGAACAATAAAACATTCATAGTTTGGGAATATTTTGAGCGTTTGAAGGGTAATCCTAATAATCCTTATGCTAGGTACAAATATTGTGGAGTTACTTATGCATGTCATTCAAAGCGTAATAGTAATGGGATGATGGAAAATCACTTAGATATTTGTAAGAAATCCCCATACCAAAGGAAGAAAGATCCGACACAAAATACCTTACCTTTCAAACCTAAAAGAAGAAGGTGTTGGGGATGGTCCTTCAGAACTTGTATGTGAATCATTTAGTTAGAAAGTTGTTGTGAAGCTTTGGCTAAAATGATAATCGTAGATGAATTATCTTTCAAGTTTGTAGAGAAGAAAGGTTTTAAGGGATTTATCAGTAAATTAACATGTTCCCAGCAACCTAAGTTTGTCATTCCATCTCGATTCACCATGGCTAGGGATATCCTGAAGATGTATGTTAATGAAAAATAGATATTGAAAGACATATTTATAAAAATGAAATATAACTGTTGAAACTGGAGCTATGCATGGAAGATGAAATGGAAGTGGTAATGGAAAAGGATTGGGGCTACACATGTGGATTTCGAATTGCTGAGACTATAAATTTTGATAGGGAGTCAGAGATTGATGTATATTTATTGGAATCCCTCGTGGAGTGTGCTAATAGTAGTTTCGACATTCTTCATTGGTGGAAGCAGAATGAGCATCGATTTATGGTTCTTAGTCGTATTAGTAGAGATATTTTGGCCATTTCAATATCTATTGCAGCATTTAAGTCAGCTTTTAGTATTAGAGGATGTGTGGTTAATTTAAATTGTTGCTCAATGGCTCCAAGAGTGGTGGAAGCTCTTATATGCACTCAAAATTGGTTAAATTCAAACCCAATCAATCTTGACCTTCAAAATCAAGACATGGAAGAAGATTTAAGGTTTGAAGAAAGTATTCAAAATATTTTTTAATTCTTTGATTTTAATTTTTAATTTTCAATTCTTCTTTTTTTATTTCTAATTGTATGTTTTATAGGATTTCGAGCTGTCATGGATGGAGAAAAAGACGTCGACAAGTTGAAAGAGAGATACTTTACCTAATTACGTTTGAATTTGGATGAATTAAGTTTATTTGTTTTGGAACTTTTAAATTCAGTTTTATTGTATGGATAATGGATTGTGCATTGTTATCGGGATATTGATTGGATAGTATTATAACGTCAATGGATACAATAGTGGACTGGATATCACTTACTAATTTTGTATTGAATAGTGGACACTACTTGATACTCAATAATTTTCTATTATTATTAATTATAAATTATGTTGAGATTTTGTAATTTACATGACTAATTTATTATGTATTATTTAATGGATATTTGTATATATTAAAATAATTGGAACATGAAAATTATGAGTAGAGTGAAAAAAAAAAGGAAAAAAAGATAATGAAACAAAAAATGGAAAAAAAAATAAGAATATAGAAAAAAAAAGTTGGTCGGTTAAACCTACCAGACTGGTTGGTTTATACAACCAAAATAAAGTGTGCGATTTTGAGACTTTTCAAACCGAATATGGCGGTTTCGACGATGATTTTCATGGAAAACCAATCCGTTTTACCGACACTCACCCTTACTAAAAGACATAAGTCAAGAACTTCATGCGTTCCTATTATATTTAATCGAAGGGATCCAATCCCTTAAAATATTAAAGCTCAAGAGTGCATTTTGTCCTACAATTTTTATTCAATTATTTTTTTTTAACAAAATCATTATTATTATTATTTTTTGTGTACGCAACGGTGACAATAAATTTTAGAGAACGAGTTATATGCTTAACCTTCATTTTTGTATTTGTACTCTTAGCGCTAATTTAGTAATTTTAGATTAAAATTTATAAATTATTCTTGAACTTTGTATTTTGTTTCAAAATCACTTCAAAAGTTTCATTAATACTTTAAAACTAGAAAACAAAATTAAAAATTTTCTTATGGTTAGTTTTTTTACGAAAACCCCTAATTTCAAAATTTTTCATACGTACCCTCCAACTTTCAAGAAGAGTTGAAAAATATAATACCTCATTTCAAAAACACCATTGAACTATCAAATGTTGCATCAAAACCATTAACTTTTGAGACAATAAAAAGTTTTTTTTTTTTTTTTTTTTTTTATAAAAAAAATGCTTGTCATTAGTATATGAACGTAAACTCTTCATCTATACTCCAATCACACCTCCCTCTTTAATTCTCTCTCCTCTACTTCAATCTATGGTCTAACACTTTCTCGTTCCTCATCTTTTCCTCCTCATTTCTTTCAATACATTCTTAATCTCTTTCTTTCATTCCTCAATCTCTAAAACTTCCTCCATTTTTCTACTATTTTCCTATCTTCTTAAATGTTAGCACTCTAAATGAGGAGCTCTCTTATTTCCGAGCAAGCATAAACATAAGTATAAGAAACTTTAATGCCCAAAGAGTTGAGTTCTTTAAAGTTATATTGAGTTAGGAAAAAACCAACTTTAAAATAACTCATATAGATACTAATTTTTTTTTTCGTATAGATACTCTTGTTTTCTCCCATTTATCCAATTCTTACATCAATTTTCTCAGCAATCAAACAAGAACCAAAAAGTTAAAATATAGATCTCACAAAATTCTTTAAAGACCGAAAACTCAAAAGCTCCCTTCAAAACATAGCAAAATGACAATTTCAAAAACACTCTAAATGAGGAGCTCTCTCATTTCCAAGCAAGCTTAAACATAAATATAAGAAACTTCAATGTCCAAAGAGTAGGTTCTTTAAAGTTATAATTGAGTTGGGAAAAACCAACTTTAAAATAACTCATATAGATACCTTTAATTTTTTTTTCCGTATAGATACTCTCGTTTTCTCCCATTTATCCAATTCTTACATCAATTTTCTCAACAATCAAACAAGAACCAAAACTTAAGTTAAAATATAGATTTCACAAAATTCCTCAAAGACTGAAAACTCGAAATCTTCCCTTAAAACATAGCAAATTGACAATTTCAACAACAAAAAGTAATTTTCATGACTCAAAAAAAATTGTCACAAGCACATTTTTTTACTCTTGTTTTAATCTTGGAATCGCTCGTCATGGAAAGTGTATCAAAAACAAAAATGGATGATAAAGAAATATCATATTCTAACATAGGGGGCCTTCTTATCCAACAACAATAAAAAATAACTAAATTGAAATTAAAAAAGGGTCAACAGAATTTCCATTGCTTACAAAATTGGTAACACACATGTTTTCTTTTTGTCAAAGTATTAATATAATATTAAATTTACCGTCAACTTAAATGGATAAAAGTCGGAGGGAGTGAAAAAGATAAAATATAAGGACAAAAGGATGTTAGATGATATAAGATTAAATTTACCTTTACCCATTAACTTAATTTTTTGGATCAATTGGTAATTTAAGATAACATTAGAGTATAGATTAAAACGAAAAAAAGTAAAATGTCTAAAATATAGTTATAAAAAAAAAATAATGGTGGGATTATTATAAGTAGAGTAAATTTATTTTAAAAAATGATGTAGTCTTTATATATAGAGTAATTATTTTAAATGATAAAACTGCTGAAACTATTTTCATATATAGAAGAATGTCATTATCTATCAGTGATATATAGATACTGATAAACATCTATCAATGTCAACTAGCACTGATAGATGTCAGTTATAAATTGGTTCATTATATCTAGAGATGGAGAGAGTTAAATTTATGCAAATTTTCAAAATCAATATAGAGAACTTGACCATTTTAAATATATGAAAATTTTCTTGTCATTATTGATGTATAATAAATTAACATGGTCAACTAATGGGAAACATCTTTTAACTTGAAAGTGTCATTATTGATGTCTATCAGTGATATATAGATATTGATAAACCTATCCGTGTCAAATAGCATTGGTAGATGTCAGTTATAAGTTGGATCATTATATATATATAGTTAAATTTAAATTAAATTTTATGCAAATTTTCAAAATCAATGTGGAGAACTTGACCTTTTTAAATATATGCAATTTTTCTCATTTTTATTGATATATAATAAATTAACATGGTTAACTAATGGGAAACATTTTTGAACTTGAAAGTATAAAAGTGCAAGGTATCTTTAAAATCAAATGGTCAAATAAAAGTTAAATGATGTAAATCAAGACAACTCTAGCATCAAAATAATATGAAATCAAAGCACCACTGGTATCAAAATGATAAGAAACATCCAAGCATTGGATCTAGAACCATGTTGAACTACAAGACCAAAAGAACTTATCCCCAACCCCGAAACCATTTTGTTCTCAACCCCTAAAGTATGCTAGATTACAGGTTATTCAAATGATCTAACTACCTCAATGATCAGACAAAACTTGAAACTTTCATCAACTTCTAGTATTCAAAACACTCCACAACAAGATAGATGAATCCTCACTTGAATTTTCTGAATTACTACATTTCCAAAACCCACCATATCTATCATAAGAAAACACAAGACATAAAACTTAAAAGCTTTATAAGGTTTAAAACCCAAAATACTACATTTTCAAAACCCTCTCATATCTAATAAGCACAACTTACATAGCTTTATATTGCCTTGAAACAAGACCCTAGATATTTTATGAGGCATCTAAGGGTTGTAACTATCACAATTTATGACCATAATAAGTCATTATGTAAACATAACCTACAAAATATATGAAAAGTTTTCAGGCTAAAAATACATTTAATGGACTCCATGAATCCAAAATTCTTTGTTTTTAATCAGCCAAACATTAATTTGTGACCATCCAAGAGTCATGAAGCCACCACTCGAAGTCTATGTTCCTAATATGAAACTTGATTCTTCTTCAATTCCATTTGACTTCACTCAACCAACTTCTTTTGATTGAAAATTTTGGACAAGTAGGATTCATTATTGACATCTTTTCTGATGTTTATATGACATGATTGAGATTCCTCCATTCGTATCATTATCACAATGTAGATTCTAATATTACTATTTAAAAGTATCTCCTTTCATACTCCGTTGTGCACTGGTTGCTACTGGGTTGGGGTTCTTGTTGAGTTGAGCATGTCTTCATTTGTAGAAGACGATGATGCATTTTGGTCTACAAACTTTCTTGGTTGGTTGTCATTTTCTTTGAACGAGGACAACCTTATCTTATGCTTAGTTATTTGATTTGAGGTTTCTATATGTCATTATTTCATTTTTTAAAAAAGTGTTTTTTTTCCTATTAATTTCTTTTTTTTTTTCTTTTTTTTTTTATTTTTTACAATATGATAGGGTGGATAATTAAACTTCTAACTTCGGGATTGATTATACAAGCTTTATGTCAAGTTGAGCTACTCTTCTGTTAGCTTCTTTCATACTAGTTAAATATAACAACAGAAACGTTATTTTGGAGAGAAAATGGAAGAGGAGAAAAAGGAGTGAATTAGGTGAATAAAATAGATTGGTTTTCTTAAAAAGAGAGGAAAGAACCATTGTAAAGGAGGAGAGAGTTATATTAAATATATTAAATTTTCATGTAAGCTATAAGTTATAATACTATAGTAATGACAAATTTCGATGGTGGAATTAAGTCTCTTTTATTATTTATTTTTATTTTTTAATTTTGTTCAGGCTATTTTGGAGATCTGCTTTTCTTGAATGGATGCACCCGTAAGATATTCTAAATGGTTACAGCCTACTATCATATAAATGGTTGTGATTCCTTGCATACTATTATCGACAATGGCGCCATCAATCCATCAATTTATTTTTTTTTCTAAAAAATGACATAAATTAAACTAAAAAAACAAAAACAATATAAATTAAAATAGATGTTAATTATTAGCCAAATTTCAAAAACAAAAACAAATTTTTAAAAATTACTTTTTTTAGTTTTCAAAATTTGACTTGATTTTTAAATCGTTGATAAAATGTAGATAACAAAGGAAGGAATTTGGAGGTGGACGTAATATTATAGGCTTAAATTTTCAAAAACTAAAAATAAAAAATAAATGATTACCAAACGGGGCCAAAAATTTTTTGTCCTGTAATTCAACTTATTAAAGACATTTATAGGTGAGTATAACTAGATTTATACCTAAGGGGGTGTTTAGCTCACTAACATGAGTTGAGTCGAGTTGGTATAATATGTCCTCATGGTTTGGCCCACCAACATTAAATATTGATGGAGTTGTATTTTCAAGAACTAACTCTGGGCTCCGACAACCACATCCAATGAAAACACCGATGGCCAACTTCGGTCTCCGACAACCATCTCCGACAAAAATTCCGATGATGAAATCTGGACTCCGACAACCACCTTTGATGATAGCTTCCCAACTAACTCCGAGCTCCGACAACCTTCACGCGACCAACTTCGACAACCAATTCTGGCCTTCGACAACCATCTCCGATGACTTAACTCCGACGACCACCTTTGTGCTACCAACTCCGACGACCAATTGGCTCCAACAACAAACTCCAATGTCCAACTCCGATAACCACCTTCGTAGGCTTTGACAACAACCTCCGACTATAAACTCTGATGAAAATCACATTCGATGATCACCTTTGAGCGAGCAACTCTGACGACCAACTCGAGGCTTTGACAACCACTTTCGATGACAAACTCTGATAACCAACTCTAATACCACCTTCATGCAACTAACTTCGAACTCTGACAATCACCTCTGATTACAATATCTAGCGAAAATCATCTTCGATGATCAACAAGAATTAAAGTATGTTGAAAGGTTGTTGATTATATAAAAAATATTATTTTGTCTACATTAAGTGTAATATCTATACGTAATGAATTCACATATCAAATGAGTGTTAAAAATATTTAGACGAAAAGTATGTAAATACAATAAAAAAAACCACAAAATGAAAATTTTTTTCTAGAACATTTTCCAGCAGAATTAGTGAAAAGTAGAGATTTGTTCTCTGATACTCCTCCAAATTTAGAGGAAATGAAAGTGAAAGAAATGTAGTGACATTTCATTGGCTGTTAGGATAATAAGAGAAATTTATTAAAAAATTCATAACATAGTAAAAATATAGAGCAACAATAAGAAGAAAAAAATATGATAATGAAATTCATGGAGAAAAATGAGCTACAATAAAAAGTTTTGATTTTGTTTTAGTTTCTCATTTTACTTAACCATATTTCTAATAGGTTAATTGTTGTTCGTTGCCAAAAAAGAAAGAAAGAAATAAAGAAAGAAAAGTTTTAAAAATTAAAAGAAAAAAATTGCAATCAATATTTTATTCAAACAAACTTAGATGGAATTATTGAATAAAAAAATTTCAAAATAAAAATAGTAATCATAAAAACATATTATTTAGAGTTCAAAAAATTCATTAGATACCAGATACATGAACTCAACCCTGCATCACAAATACACATATAAACTCAAACCAATCTGCACTTCATGAACTTCAGACATCCCATTTCAACTCAGCGTCCAAACAATCCTTAATGTCTGAGATAAATATAAAAATTGAGAAAAAAAAAAAAATGTAGAACCCAACCCCAGGAGCCAAAAGCCTAAACCCAGCAAAACGCTAACTACAACATCCACTGTAGGCTCTCTGCCTGCAGCGCTATCACAATTGTATTTGATCGTCAATCATGCAGTCGCTACTCTCGCCGGTAGCTCGCAGCGGTCCATTCCCGGCCGCCGCCGCAGTTTATTCATCGGATTTACATCTCAGCCGCTTCCATCGCCGGCCCTTCTCTGTCCGCCACTCGTCCAATCTCAATTCTCCTCCCAATTCCCTCTCTTCATTTAATGCCGTTCGATCCTCTTCTTCTTCTTCGTTGTTGCTTTTGAAGACTTTTGGTACTCTGGAGCATAGAAGAGGACAGTTTTTCTCGGAAACACACGCTTCTTCTAGTCCCATTTCCCCGGCGGTTCCCCCAAATGATGAGGCTGATAAGGCAAAACTGGCTCAGGTTCTCTTTCTTCTAATGCTTTTATTTATCCCTTTTGATGTGATGTTTAATTGACCAGGAAATGTAGCATTGAAAACTAGGCTGACCTTGCTTTGAATTCTTTGGTTGAAATCGTGAGAGAATGTTGTGTTCGTTTAATCATAGATGAACCTTTGTGTTTACTAGTTTCATGAATGACTATGGATGGTTTCTTAAATTCCCACTGAAGGTTTTAGCTGCATAACCATTTAGCTCTTCTCTCTCTCTCGTGTGGGCCTAGCCCTCCCACTCGTCCTTGTTCTCCTGGCTGTGAAGCTTTGAATCTCCAAGAAGGTCAGATATTTTTCCTGGCAGATCGCCAATGGGAGCAACACTATAGATTGTATTAAGTAATCTTCTGCTATGCTTGGTCCTTAGTGGTGTAGAGTATGGGTCTGGACCATGTTTGATGGGATCGTCGGTATGATACAGTGATTTGAGATAGATTCATGCAGTCTTTTGGGATTCAGATGGCTCCCAACAGGTCGTGTAGGGCTATGATGGAAGAGATGTTATTCCACCCCCTTTTCGTGATAGAGGAGCATGTCTTTGGTAGACTGTTTCTTTCTGTCCTTATGGAATATTTGGCTTGAGAGAAATACTGGAACGTTTAAGGTATCAAGGCTTGGGAGAAGCGTGCGGTTGTGAAAAATCTCATCTTAAAACAAAACCCGACAATGGTCATTCTTTAGGAAACCAAGCTGGAAGTTGTGGACCGTTTTACATTAAGTCTCTTTGGAGTTCTAGACATATCAATTGCTCTGTGTTGGAGGCCTCGGGTTCGTCAGGGGGTATCATTCTCATGTGGAATGACCCATGTATCGTGGCTGGTGAGGTTTTTAAAGGTCTTTACTCTCTCACTACTCAGTTTTTCTTGGCTGATGGTTTCTCTTTTTGGCTATCTGGTATATATGGCCCTTCTCAGGCAAAAGACAGGCCTCACTTCTGGTAGGAGCTGTATGATCTTTAAGGTCTGTGCACACAAAATTGGATTTTGGGTGGTGACTTCAATGTTTCTAGATGGACCCATGAGAGATCCAGTGGTAAGCCACTCTCGGCTAGCATGAAATCCTTCAACGCCTTCATTGGTGGGGCTGATCTTATTGATATTCCTCTACAAATGGCTCCTATACCTGGTCAGGTTATAGACACTACCCGGTTTTCATACTCATTGACCGCTTTTTGATCACGGATACCGTCCAACAGAAATTTGCATACACTACCTCCAAGAGACTGGGGAGACCAACATCCGACCACTTCCCTATCCTGCTATCCATTGGTGTTGACAAATGGGGCCCTACCTCTTTCCGCTTTGAAAATATGTGGCTGCATCATAAAGATTTTGGAGACCTTGTTGATCATTGGTGGAGGAATACTTTGATCGGGCACCCAGGGCACGATTTTGTTAAAAAGCTTAAGGGTCTAAAAGAGGTCCTAAAAGCCTGGAACAAAGATACCTTTGGCTGCATGCACACTCAAAAGAATCAGATTATTGTGGAAATCATGTTACTTGACGGTATGGAGGAGTCGTCTGATCATTCGCCTGTCTTGAGAGCTCAAAAGAAGAGCCTAAAGGCTCAACTTATCTCGGTGGTGGCTAAAGAGGAAACCCTTTGGAGGCAAAGATGCAAGCTCACTTCGCTTAGTGAAGGCGACCAAAACACCCGGTTTTTCCATCGTATAGTTGCCACTAGGAAAAGATTAAACACTGTTCTCGAAATCATATCCTCTGCCGGTATTAATCTTCTCTCTGAAACAAGAAATTGTCGAGGAATTCCTGAGTTTTTTCACAAGACTGTACACAAAGAAGAATAGCCTTGCTGCCTTTCCCACTTGCAACCACCCTTCCCTCATGATGCAGCAGTCTTTGCAGCTTGAATCTCCTTTCACTGAATAGGAAATTTGGGGGGCAGTTTGCGCTCTTGGTTCCAACAGATCTCCGGGCCCCAATGGATATACTTCCGAATTCTATAAAAAATCTTGGCACATCCTTAAGCCCGACATATTGAGGGTGTTTCAAGATTTTTTTAAGAAAGGTATCATCAATGCCAACATTAATGAAACTTACATTTGTCTCATCCCAAAGTGTGTTGCTGCTAAAAGAGTTGGTTTTTAGCATCAATGCCAACAATGGATATATTATTTGGTTTTTTGTTTTTTAAATTGTCCTTGTTTTTTCACAATTTTCTTATCATGGTTTTCATCTTTCCTAAGTGAGCATTTGAATTCTTAATCAAATTTTAAAAAGAAAAACAACCTTTATAGTTTTCAAAACTTAGCGTAGATTTTAAACTCCTAAAAAGTATACAATAAGACAAAGAAATCAATAAGTGGAAGTAATGTTTGTAAGCTTAATTTTCAAAAGCCAAAAATAAAAACCAAAAGTTATCAAACGAGACCTTAATATGTTGATTGCTTGCACATCCCTAGTTTGCTAGATAAGTATAAGTAGATGATATCCAAGATTTCTTTTTGAACCCATGAAGGCTACTACAAATTCTTTATAATACTATTTGGGCTCACTAATGCTCCAACCAGAACATTCTAGGTGATGAACTCAGTACAAACTTTTTAAAGATATTCGTCTCTTTGACAACATTTTATCATAGGAAGATATTAAACACTTGTGAAATGAAATGTTATGGAGGTATTGAGAAAACAATGCCTGTTAGATCAATCATCAATGGTGCAATTTTGAGCAAGTGAAGTTGGAAATCTTGGCCATTCTTTTGAGGAAGAGGTATATGCAGATCTCAGCAAACTTAAATTCAAGCCATGCACTCTTGGTCTTGTTTTGAGAATAAGGATTGGACTTTTAGGACTTATGTGGCAGTGGCACATCCAAAAAATTTGTGGTTGGCTATAGTAACACTGAATGGGCCCAACTGATCAATTGGAAAGAGATAAATTTGGTTGGTACCCATAAATTGAAGCATATCTTGATCAACGCAAAACTCCCATGACCAGAATGTCCTTTTTGTAGGCTTTCCCTGATTTTCTAAAGTGATTGTGAAAGTCGACGCATTTGGTTATGGGGTGTTTGTGCTGCAAGTGAAGAGTCAAAGATTAACTTACTATTAACAGGTCCTTCTATGCCAAGCGAAATAGAAACCTATCCATGGGAAGAAATTCATGCAATTCTATCATTGCTTTAGAACTGGCGGTCTACTTGATAAGATGGAGGTTTGTTACCCACATTGAATAAGACTCTAATACTTGATAGAACAAAGGCTAGCAAATATGGACCTCTCATGTGGTTGACAACGTTGTTGGATTATGATTTCTAAATTCAATACTGGCATAAACTAGAGAATAAAGCAGTGGGTGCTCCTTCATATTTACCTTTATAGGTAATTTTAATATCTTTCTCTATTGTGAAGAAGAGCATATTAAAGCAGTGAAGGAGCATGTAAAAGGAAACTTCTACCTAGCCCAAGACTGAGTCAAGTGGTCCATTATGGAAGGCCAGCTCTCTCCCGCACACCTTATTATGGAGTTGGATAAATTATGGTTTAAAGGGCATTTGTATTTGGTAACTAAGGACCCCTTCTCATTTCTTTACTCCAAAACAATACTGTTGTAGTGTGATTGGGGGACTTTCAGGTGTGTTAATGAAAATCTCCTAATGTACTATTGTCTGTGGCCACAACTTATTTGACTGTTGTCATGGGATAATTTTACTATGGACTTCGTCAAGAGTTGCCTAGTATGAGGGAATGAACTTAGCATGGAAATAGGCTCAACTCAATTCGATGGTCTCAATCATCCTTACACTGTATATGGAATTGGTATTTATCGAGGAAAGTATCATGCTCTGTGGAGACCTTACAAATACCACGACATGGGCCAGATAGCTGTCATTGGCTCAATATTAGTTCAATACCTTGTACCATATTACCGTGAAGGCTAGCTCTTATCAACTTCTGTTTGGTTAAGATTCACTTTTCATCTTCTGTAAACTTGATAAGTGTGGAAAGGTGTCTGTACATTTAACATATCGTAGGGCTAATTAGCGTTAATCTAAGTAGTGAAAGAGGAGTGATTTCGTACAAGGGAAGAGGATTACCATTTTTTTTTTTTGTTTTGATAGGTAAACAGCTTCATTAATGAATGAAATGGGGAGAAAAAAACTCTCAAAAACACCAAGAGGTATATCGCAATGAAGCTTTTCCATTGAAAATTATAGTAAGACTATAATCATAAAAAAGATGTATACTATTATACCAATGTAGAGCATAAAATAAAATTAAATCTAAAAAGCTATTGGGCAGAGTCCGTGGAAATTCTCCCATTTTGTTCACAACAAAGAGTCCAGCTGCCACAATGTTTTCTTCACACCATGGAAAGGATGATCCACAAAGATGGAACCAAGAACATCATTTATATTACTAGGCATAGACAATGACCACCAAAAAGCGTCCAGCATCATGGACCAATAAGGAGAGGCAAATGAACAGTGGAGAAAAAGATGGCACGAATGTTCATCACTAGAAAGCACATCACACACCATGAAGGCGAGTGGCAAATATAAGGCATTCTCTTTTCAAGGCGATCAACATGGTTGATTATCTCATGACGAAGTTCCCATAGAAATATTTTAACTTTCTTTGGATAAGCGTCCTCTCAAATCACCGAATAAAGGTAGTTAGGAGATGAATTCTTTGCATGTGTTAAATCCTCCATCAATGATCGCACTGTAGAGACCAAAACCATGAACTGTCAAAATTCCTTGGATTAACTAAGGAGAGAAAATGAGAGAGACTAGCCCATTTAGCAGCTTCATTGTCATTAAGGTTTGAGTGAAGACCAAAATGAAGCACGATGTTCGGCATTGCAGACTTGTGCTACAGAATCATTAGGCCTAGCAGTAGTTAAACAATCTCAGATAGGCTGTAGTGAGGATTCCACAAGTTAACCAATAATCATGCCAAAAGGATGCATGAAGACTATAGCCGATAGTCCTTTGAATACAAAGTCAATCAAGCCAATGGTAGTACTACTGTAACGCCTAGAGAAGAAAAATTACTTGAGCAGAGAGCAGGTGAGAAAGTGATGGAAGTGAGTAGGCAAATGTGTAAACGTGAGCTCCAAATGAAGTTCCAAATTGGGCCTCACCTCCCTCAGTTTGCTGCCATTGTTTGAAGGATGAGGAAATGGTAGGCAGCCTTTTCCTCCATTGTTCTTGTGCCTTTAATGGTTGGATGTGTTTGATTAGGGAATTTGGGTTGTCTTTTTGCCCGCTTATGGTTGTTCATTTTGAATGAGACATGTTGCTTTCTCACAAGCAAAGCAAGGATTTTGTGGGACTATGCTATTAGAGCCTCTCTCTGGCTCTTATGGAAAGAACAAAGCCAGAGATTGTTTAAATACAAGGGTGTTATGGACTTTTTTTTTTGGGAGGAATATAAAGCATATCCCTTCATGGTGGTGTTCAAATCATAAAAAATTCTTTTCCAATTAGGTCCTCGTCTTCATTTTGCTTGAAGGCTTTTCTTTTGCTCTTTTGGGAGTGCCTTTCTGTGATTAATACAGCTGTTGATGTTTCTTAACCCAGAGAGTGGGGGGGNGGGGGGGGGGGGGTCGTCTAGACAAATGCGGTGTACATTATGGAAAAATTTTAAATGGTAAGAGAGGACAGCAATGATGACCATCACCATAGAATATCATCGCATTTTGAATCAAATTCCTTCGTCTTATGTGTGTATTATGAAATGGGAGGCCATGATGGGATTTTATGATGCTTGAATTATTTCTGAAACTGTCCCTCTGCATAGTCTCTTTAATATTGCAAATGGACAGGTCATTTAGGTCTTTAAAATACTTCTTTATTATGATCAAAGTAGACTGGAATAGAATAAACTGGACCACCAAGTTATAAATTTATTTAAATTTCAAAAATACCATGTTCTTTACAACTCTTACAAACATAAACTATCTGATCATGTCATTTAGGCTAATATTGTATTTCCCATGTCGCATAGTTGGTTTGCCTTGCTTCTGACTGTTGCCTTGCTGATACTGTTAGTTGAGTTAGTTTGTGGTTTGTTAAGTAGTTCACTATGTAATTGCTGGTTACTTGGCAGCACATATGGTTAAGTGCTATGTCTTTGTAGTCACTACTTTTGAATTGAATAATGATTTCTTGTGATTTTTCTCTAGAGGTTCCTAGACTACTGCATCACTGTCATTATTGCTAAATCATATAATGAACTAAGTTGCTTTGATGGTTTAGGTGGCAAAGAGATTAGAGAAGACATCGAAGTATTTCAAGAGGTTGGGTAGTCTCGGATTTTGGGGACAGTTGGTGTGCACAATTGTCGCTGCCGTCATTCTTTCATTCTCTGTTGTCATCACCGGGAAAATTACATCACCTGCCACTTTTTATGCTACTGCTGGGGGTATTGTGGCAGCTTTCATTTCTGTATTTTGGTCCTTTGGTTACATTCGGCTTTCTGATAAACTTCAACGGACTGCAAATCAACCGTCCAAGGTATTATAATTGCAGAGTTTCTAAATGTTAATTGATTTCTTGTGATTACTGTAAGGCTTTAGTGTGCAAGAAACCATTTACTGTAAGACTAAACTGCAAAACCATGTTCTTTCATCCAATTTAATCTGCTAATAAACAGGATTTCTTTGCTATAAAAAAGAGTTCTTATTATTTGTTAGGACATTTATCTATTTGAAAAATGAAACAAAATCTGTACATTTACAACTTGGATTATTCCGTCTTTACTCTAAGCAAAGATTTCAAAAGGCTTAATCAGCTTTTTTATCATTTTTCTATCCAAACATAAACATCATGAACTTTAGGCTGACATTAACATTGGTGCCTTGCTGAGAGACCACTCTACAGGCACTTCAACTCTAGAAGATTTCTATTTATGTTACGATTCCTTTTTCTTTTCTTTCCCTTCTTGAGAAATGCAACTTGGTCAGACAGCCAGCTTTCGGCATCCTTCTTTCTTTCCTCCATTTATTTTTGCACTATTATATTGTAACTGGAGTAGCTATTTTGACAGAATTTTCACTGCTAAATATAGAGGATGTATAAAATAAATTAGCAATGTGACAGAACTCATGCTCCCTCTTCTTATTTATTGATCCTAATTTCAGGCTCCTCCCCGAGCCGATGTTGTGAATAGCCTAAGAAATGGGATAGTAGTGAACCTACTGGGCATGGGTGCTGCCATTCTGGGGATGCAAGCAACGGTGGGATTGTTAGTTGCCAAGGCTCTTACATCCTCAGCAATTCCATATTACCAGGGAGCCTCCCCTGGGAATAGCCCTGTTCTTGCTTTGGATGTATTCCTAGTACAGGTATGTTTTTTGATTCCATCAATTGTTATTTTGTTGAATAACATAAAAGCATGTTTCCAAACATACTATAAACGTGTAATAAATGTCATGTGAATTGGCAATTCCTTGCTGCCTTTTACCATAGTGGTTTAAACAATGGCAACAGTGAATGTTATGTATGCTTTATTGATCACTAGAGCATATCATTCTTCTTCTCCTGTAACTAATAGCAGTCATGAGAGTATAAAGGAATATGTGTTTTTTGAAAAGAACCAAAAGAGCCTTATGCATAAAAGAACCAATGAACCAAACTTGTATGAGGCATACCAAAATATACATTGATTCTTGATGAGATACCCCTGCGCCATATAATGACTTCTTTTAACTTTCCTACTTGCAGGCTTCTGCGAACACTATTCTCTCTCATTTCCTGGGGCTCGTTTTCTCATTGGAGCTACTGCGCTCGGTGACATTACCTGCTACAGATAGTATTCCTATTCCCCGAATAGCATAACCTCCATTGTTACCCTTCTAGTCAGTTAATCCATCAGCGGATTCGACATCGGAGGTGACACGGTACGAATTGCTTGTGAGTTTAATGTCTATTTTCAAGCGTAATCAAAGGCGTTTGTATTTTCATCTCACCCATCTGATCGGGGTACTCTCTTTTCTGGTGTGGGTAGAAATCAAAAGCGTTCTCTTGGTATGGGACTTGAATAGTTGCAGAGGTCCTTGAAAGTGTTTCCTGCGGGTAGCTTAAATGGAAGTTTCTTGTATTGTATTAGAAAAGACTGGCAAGCCATGTCAAACTCTTCTATTAAAGTGTAGATTCAATGATTGTTCTGTCTTGAGTTTTAAATCCCTCATCCATTTTGATATTTACTTTGTTTTTTCTTCTTTAATAGAAAATAATTTACATGGTTGAAACTTTGGTCTTGGTTGTTTTATGTATTTGGTTTGTGCAATTTTTTAATGTTTGATAATGATTTTGTGATTTCGGTTTTAATTTTATGTTATTTAAAATTGTATATGTTCTCTGCTTTTCACATTACTTAAAGAACCACTGAACCATTTAGAAATCGTTTTTTGTCAAAAATTAAAAAAAACAAGTTTTTAATTACTCTTTTCATAACTCGACTTGGGTTTTTAATACATTTTAGAAAGTAATAACCAAACAAAAAACATAAGTTTAGTTCTCACTAATTTCAAATTAAAACACCAGAGGGTGTAATTTGGAATAGTTTTAAAAATTTGACCTTTGTGTTTTCTAACTTGGTGTATCAAACAAAATATCGTACTATGTGCAAGTTTTTCTCTAATTTTGTAAGTCAACTCTTCTATAAAAGTCATGTTGAGCATGTGCAAATAAGACAAATTCTATTTGCACACCAACAAAAACAAGTTAAGGTGAGGATACGAAAAATAATCTGACCACAATTTTTTTTTTTTTTAATATTACAACGGGATGAATGATTGAATCTTTAACCTCTAGGGAAGATTTTTTTACAATATATGAGGTGGGGGAATTGACCATTTGATTTTGAAATTGATAGTACAAGCATAATATTAAATTTCCATTGACATGTCTATATTTCTATTGATATTCTCATGTTTCCATGCATTCGATACCGACATGAAGGATGAATCGATATTACCATCATATTATAGAAAAATCTATTAAGCACAAAAGAGTAAGCATCAAAATGTCATTAATAAAAATATAATAAAAATGATAGACATGTTTACTTGTTTGAAAATAATAAAATGTTTATTTATTAATTTAAATTTACTTTTTTTATTTTTTTTTTTGTTTTTATAGTTTCCATAAATATGGATCGAAATCGACATTTTATCGATATTTCTATTGAAATTAAGATCTCGATATTATTGTCGATATTAATACTTCAAACCTTGAATATAGGTATTATCGTTGAGTTAACTACTCCGACCAAAACTTAATTAATTACTTAAGAATATGGTAAATTTTAATTGTTTTTTTTTTGTAAGAAAAGTTTAATTAATTAGATAAAGAATAATGTTGTGACTCGTAAGAGATGTAACAATTTTTAGAATATGCTTATAAGCTTTTGGGCCAAAATCATTTTTAACATTTGAAGAGAGAGAGAGAGAGAGATCATTTCCACCTTCTTCGCCCGTTTTCTGAAACTCGTCGACGGAGAAGAGGAGATAGTTTGTTCGGAGAATTCTCAGATCTCAGAGCAAAGAAGTGGCTACAACAATTCAACTGTCGCCGGAGAAAGGAGGTCGCGCAATTTGAAGCAAGCGGAGATGTTGCCCACAGCTTCCAGAGGACGCTCCTCGTCCTCTACATCTCGAGCTAATCCCATGTATCTGCAGTACCTTCGTCGAATCGTCAAGGTTCTCTCTCTCCCTCAGATTATGCCTATTTTCCATCTCTAGCAGATCCGTTCCATATCTTAATCAAACTGCTACTTTACGCTTCCAATTTGTAGACGATTCATCTTCCCGAATATGCCTGATGAAGGCTGTATGAGATTATCTGATTTGGTGTTATCGTTGTTTGAGGAATTTTTATGCCATTATCATTTTTCTCAGTGTTGTTATTAGTTCGTTCTGAAATTTTCTTCTTATTTTGTATTTTAGCCGCGATTCTTTTTACCTGCTTATTTTTGGTTAGATCATTGCTTGTTCCGTTATTCGTTATTTACAGTACGCTTTTCAACTACTGTTTGATCTTCGATGTATTGAGTATGGTGCCACGTGGAGTCTTGGATCTTGTGAATTCAAGCAGTGAGTTGGATAGTTCAGAGCTTGGTCGTGTTTGAAGAGAACAAGTTTCAGTTGTTCTCTGGATTTGTAATATAATTTAGTGCTTCCTCAACATGCTTTGGCTAGTTCTGTTCTACTTGAAATCTTGTCATATTCTTGTTTACAAAATAAATTGTCGGAAATTGGGCTTAAAATGAAACTAATTTTCTTTCAATTGTCTTCTCACCTGACGTAGCTTGCTTGCTTCCATAAATTTAACAAGTTATCACTTTATCTCTCTGCTTGCAGTGGCAACAAATGGACATCGAATATACATTCTGGCAAATGCTTCATCTATGCACTTCACCAAAAGTTGTGTAAGTAATTAGTTCTTATTTGCCTGTTGTCACTCACTAAGAGCTTAAGCAAACTTTGTTTCAAGTTTAGTTTTAGCCCATTCCTAATCGTTGGTATTTGGATTTTTGTTGGAATTTTGCAATGGACGCAGCTATCAGCATACCAAGTATCACAAACGTAAGTACAACTCACATCAAAGAGTTCTTTTCTGTTTTCTTTTGCTGATTGTAATGGTGCTGAAGAATCTGTTAGTGTACTCGTGATTTAAGCTTATTTATGTGTAGTCCAGTTTACAAGTTTTTTGGATCTTTTTCAATATCCACTGTACCCCTTAACTTTGTGGTGAGTTCCTCTTATAGATAATCACTAGATTCACTACCAATGTAACATGCTACTAGGTGAAGGCAGTGAATATATACTTAAATTCAAAACAAAATATTTTCATAAAAAGATGCAGGGTTTTTATACTCAGGTTGATACATAGGGGAAGCTTATTGCTGTAGTTTAAATTTTTAGTTAAGATATTGGTGAAATAGGTGATGGAGCCTTGGAGGTGGACCATTAAATTTTCGGAGACTGATTCTTAGGTCTCTGACTCTTGATGGTTTGTGTGCTTCCCTTAGGTCTCAATTCTTGCTTGTTAGGATTCCCCTTTTTGTTGTGTTGGGATGTTTCTCATAATAATTTTCTGTTAATCTCAGAAGCTATAGGGTGGAGAAGTTATCATGAATCTTAAATCATAAGCTTTAAAAGTAGAATTTCAAGTCAAAATTTAATATTTTCTAATCAACAGATTGGTTTCTAATTATTTTCTTATTCATATAGTGGTTTCCAGTTGTGTTGAAACTTGTTGAGAGGTATTGGTGTGGGCTTTGCAAGTGTTCTGTTAAATTGATGCTTTTTGAAAGAATCGGTGATTGAGCCTTGTGCATAAGAGATTGAAGTGTAAAGTGATAGAGATGGATCTTTTATGTTGAGGATCTTATTCTTAGTTCCTATTTGTTTGTACGCCTTTCTTTTTCCCTTTGTGTTGGATATTTCTCATATCCTCTTTCTGTTTCGTTAGGATTTCGTTTGGTGTAAGCTAGATACTCTTTTTTGGAGGGGATTTTTGTAACACACATTAGCCTTGGTGGCCTTCCTCCCTTTCGCATATTTCATTGCATTAATGAAATTTGTTTCCCTTTCCAAAAGGAAAAAAGATAAAGAATATATATATATATTTGTAACAATAGATGTAATATGTATAGTATAAAGGTTTTCCGTATATTAAAACTAAAATGAAAAGTTCTTTGCTTTTTTCTTGTGTCAGAAACTAAGAATCAGTGGGCACGTGACGATCCTGCTTTTGTTGTGATCTGCAGTCTTCTTTTGGCAGTTGCGACTCTGGCTTACTGTGCTGCGTAAGTGTAGCCAATGCTTCTATGCCGTATCGCTTTGTTGATTTATTTTATTATGAAGCACACATCCGTTATGGTACGCCGTACCCAAGATATTTGTGTGTGTGTGAGGGAGAGAGCAAAAGTCTTGAGAAGGTCTTTCAGCCTCTCCCTCTTTCTCACCAAGAAAAATATACATGCACTCACACCATTACCTAAACAAGAGGTACACGAAAGAAATATGTATACCTGTACGCTTCATGTGATAACCAATATCCTTTTTCTTGATGGGTACAATTGGACCTTTTCCCCCCATATATACTTCTTTGTATGAAGTTCCCTATTTAGAAATTAAGCTAACTTATCTCAGTTGTGTTTTCTGATTGTCAAATTTTGTCAATAATTTCAGATATGATCATAGTGCTGCACATGCCTCTTTTGTAGTTATTTCTGTACTGCTCTTCCATTTGCTAATAACTGGGGCGATTTTGGCAACTTGTTGTTGGTAAGTTATTTCCCTGTTGTATGTGCATGTTACTACATGATTTTACCAACAAATTTTTTTTTCTATGTACGCAAGTACTATTCATCATTTGCTATGATCTCGAATGCTTATGTACTACATATTGACTGATAGTTTGTTCTCTTGTCTGTCCTGATTTTCCCTTAGGACTTGAACGGTCCTTATAAGATGTGCCTTTTCTAATGCTCCCCCGACTTTAATTTCAGCTGTTTGTTTCTGCACTCAGTGAAATAGGCATATGGACAACATGAATGAAAGTTATAAAGGGTGATCAGTTAGTTTGACTACACGATAAAAACATTCTCAGAAGGATTTATCTCTTTAATTTCAGCTGTTTGTTTCTGCACTCAGTGAAATAGGCATATGGACAACATGAAGGAAAGTTATAAAGGGTGATCAGTTAATTCGACTACACGATAAAAACATTCTCAGAAGGATTTATCTCTTTTCGTGTATTTTGGTGGATCATATCTCTTAGACAATGGTTGACTGCACTGAGGATATGAACCATCCTAATTTGATGTAGTATAGTAAATCTATTACTTTCCTGTTATCGTATGTTGAGCATGCATTTGAATAATTATGCATTCTATTAGGGTGTGTGTGCTATTTTATGGGGGCTTTGAAGTGAGAGAAACTGTCTTCAGAGAGGGTATGGTAGTTCTTCTAATGATGTTAGGTCCTTTGTTAGATTCTCTATTTCTCTCTAGGCTCCAGTTTCTAGGCTTTTTTGTAATTATTCGCTTGATCTTATTTCTCTTAACTAGAGTTTGTTCTTGTAATTTGGCTCCTTTTTGTGGACTTTTTTTGGGAGGTGTATTCTCTCATCTTTCCTTAATAAAAATCAAGTTTTCTCACAAAAACAAAAATATAATAAAAAAAGAACTTGTGCATTTTTTTAAATCAGCTAAGAGATGTGGCTTAGAATAGGGAATCTAGCTGTTTCCCTTTTCCTTGTTGAGATCCTCTGTTCTCTGATTTAATTTTATTGTAGATATCTTCGTTAAATTAAATTATGTTGAAGTTGGTTCTTAGCCTTTATCAACCTTTCAATGCTGAATTATTACCACAGTTGACCACTTGAGCATTTTTACGTAATCATTTCCAATCTTTATTGTTCAAGTAATTTTTCAGTATGCTGATATAACTCTTATTGGGAAAAGAGGTATGCTGCTGTAATTTATAGTGATCAATTACATTACTTGAACGTATTTTCAGGTTGCTAACAAATGCTTACCTTCGGGAAGAGACACCAGGCAGTCATGTAGTTGAGCAACGGGTTGAATGGCAAGATCTACGACTCTCACCTCTAGCTTTATTCAAGATTGCTTATATCTTCAGTTAAACTTCTGTCGAGCATCAGTTTTTAGGACCAAACTACTATTTTTTGCAATTTCTAGGCCTTGTTGATAACCATTTGGTTTTTGGTTTTTAAAATTAAATTTATAAACACTACTTCCTCTCATGAGTTTCTATTTTTATTATCTATTCTCTACTCATGTTTTAAAAAACGAAGCAAACTTTTGAAAACTTAAAAAAAGTGGTTTTAAAAAAGTAGTATTTGTTTTAAGAATTTGACTAGGAATTCAAGTATTTCCAATAAAGGTAAAAATTAATAGAAAATTTGGGAGGAAACAAATAGAAATTTCAAAAATAGAAAACTAAAAATGAAATCGTTATCAAATGGGAACTTAGAATTGCGTTTTTAGTGGCCTTTTGGGTTTTAGTATTCTTTTATGTTTACCCAATGTCTTTCCTTTGAGCCTTCTAAATTACTGGATGATATATCGTTTATTTATTTATTTATTTTCACTGGTTCTAGGCTCTATGCATTTGATGTGCACTGCAATTCTTTCTTCCCGATGTTTGTTTTGCTTTATGGTAAGTATGGTAAGGGCTTCCGTTTTTGTTCTGTTTTCCAGCCTCTATGATGCTAGTCTGAAGTCTTGGTTTCGTTGCAGTTATCCATTACTTTATGTCACCGCTTCTGGTGGCCCATGGCTTCATTCCATTATTGCTGTCAAATTTGCTTTTCATGATTGGGACTTCGTATTACCATTATGTCAACTTTTTAGGCTATGACGGTAAGCTATATTTTCTTTCATGTTCCTATCTGGTCATACACCTTCTTTTTGTTGATTGCATAAATAACTCAAGCAATATTGAACCAGAGAGGACAAGCCTTTTTCTCTTCATGGCTAGAACTTTTGGTTCTCTAGAAATTTTAGGTGGGTGCCATTTAGGAAGTGCTTTGGATTTTAACCTATTGTATCTACCACGTTGAGGTGAGATTAAGTGTGGTTTAGGATGGCTTCTGAAGATTTTCTTTTCGACATAATGATAAGACATTTATACGCAAGTACTTATAGGAGAAGGATTAGTTATGTGCCTGTGCCTGTCCGAAGAGTAAAGTAAAAACTATATTTGTTCGAAAAGATACTTTTAATTAGTTAAAAAATACTTTCCAGCAAAGAAATTGGGTCAAACTCATTCAGTAATCTAATGAGTTAAGGGCGTGGTTGAAGGGTAGGACGGAGGGAGGGGGTAGTGGGGGGGAGTTAGCTGGTGAAATTAAGGCAGATTTTAATTAAGTAAAAAAATAATAAAATAAAGAAAAGACAGACTTTAATTCAACGGATGGCCTGTGAATGAGATGAATAGTGTTGGTTAAAACTTAATACGAGTTTGCCGTTCGTGGAGGTGAGAGGAAGTGCATGTCCCCAACTCCTAGCTCTTCTTAGTCCACAAACATAGTCTTCTTCAAATGATATCATTTATATTTTTCAAATTAATCAGTGTTGGTATGAGACAACCCAATGATATTAGATGTTACTGGAGGGAGGATTGATCAATGACACATCAGTGAAGGAAATCAATAACTAAGGCCTAGTTTGATGACAATTTGATTTCTTATGTTTGATTTTTGGCAATCAAAATTGTAAAATACTACTTTCACCCTTAAGTTTCTAGGTTTTGTTATCCATTTTCTATTAGTGTTTTCAAAAACTATGTCAAGTTTTGAAAACTAAAAAAAATGTAGTTTTTATTTTAAAATTTAACTATAAATCAAGTGTTTCTTTAACAAGGTGAAATCTATAATTGAAAAATTGGAAGAAACAAACATGTTATTTGCCGTTTCTTATGGGGAAAAAAAATCAAGTGGGCCTAAGTTCCTGTTTTCTAGTCAAATATGAATCCATAACTGAGACCACTGATATATTTGAGTTTGTCTTCCCAGTTTCCCATTAGCCGTAAGCTTGCATCCACGAAATTATTGACTTGACCGTGTGCCTTCATGCAGTATTGCCATTTTTGGAGAAAACTACATTCTTCCTCTATCCAATTGGTGTGGTCTTTGTCCTTACTCCAATCTGTAAGTCATAATGAAACCTAGAACAACTCCCCTTTTCGTAGCTCTTGTGCTGAAAGTAAATTTCATTTTCCCTTTTTTGCCTGCAGTTATCTTGATAGGCTTCAACCCTTCAAGATATTTCATGAATATCTACTTTAGTCAGAACTTATAATCTCAACTTACGGATTCGGCTACAGCTTGCTTATCTCGAGGCAGGACGATTGATAAATCAAATGATTTCATTGACACAAGTCACTGCATCTTGAAAGAAATGAGGAAGTCCACGTCGTTAGAGCCTCAGCTGCTAATTTTTCAGGCTTTTCACGAGCAATATCAAGAATTGTAGGGGGTAGGATCTTGGTATCTTGTGCATCACGGCTACAAATGAGGTGATGCGGCTAAATTTTTGATGAAATAGATGTGTTGAATGTAATGATTTTTACCTTATACGTTTTATTTTTGCAGTTTACACATACACTTGAAAAGAAATTTAATTCCATTAGGCTTTCTGAATATGTTGTATCTGCAGATTTGTTTGTTTGATGTGCAGAGACCATTTCATTGTTGCTTAACATTGCTTTCCAGTTGACAAGAAACAGGTGTATTCCCTTTCCCATTTTGTTCAACGTAGGAAAAATGTATGTCTTATGAAATGCAAATGACAAACAGGTCAACGATGAGATAATGGTACAGTCGACCTAAATTTTGGGTCCAAAGTGGAATCCATCCCACGTTTTAACCTCATTTTTTTGACCCATTTTTGTGTCATTAATAGCAGGTGTTACATAAACGATCTTATTGTGGACTTGTGCTCTTGCTCTTGCTGTGATTCATTCTCGCTTTTAATTCTTATTTTTTACTCTCTTGACTTTCGTTCCTTCCTCTTGATACTCCCGTATCTTGCTCTCATTAATGTACATCATCACTTTCGTTCCTTACTCTTGATCCTTGCTATTTTTACTATTCACTCTCTTTTAATGAAAACTTTGAGACCAAGGAGCAAAGAGCAAGAACGAGTAGCAAGAGAAGATAGAGAGAAAGAAGAGTGGGAAAATTTAAAACTCTAAAGAATGAAAGTGAGATCTTAACCTAATGTTCCATTTTGAAAATGGATCATCCATTCGAAAGTCCCATAAACGTGTGACAAATTGAAGTGGATCCAACAGTATTTTTCAATGCAATATGATAATGTCTCAAATTTGTCCACCAGTTTTGAATCACATGGACCCACTAGTAAAAGAGTCAGTTATTTGGTTTGACGTTGTTCTGATTCTTACTGGGGATGGCAGTGGGATTCGGAATATTGTCCTTGACTCCTCTCTTTATGTGTTTGTTTATTTTTTTGCAGATAATTTTATGACTAAAATTGAATCAAAGGTATTAAATAATATATAAGCCGACATTATATAAAAAAAAAGTTAGATATCATTTAATACATAGTTAATTATATTTGAGTATTTGATATTACTTTTGAGATAGCATTAAGGTATGAAGATACCCAATCAATTGAGAGAATTCCTTATAAATTGTAGCTTATAGAACAATGCTAACATCAACTATGGTCCATCTCAACATAGTTTGGTAGATATGATATCGATTACCATTTTGAAGGTTAATTATTTAGGTCCTATTTGATAACCATTTCGTTTTTTTTAAAAAAAATTTAAATCAAGTCTTTTTTGTCAATTTCTTACAATGATTTGCATTTTTCTTGAGTATAATGATTGAATTTTCAACCAAATTCTAAAAACAAAAATAAGTTTTTAAAAGTTACTTTTTTAGTTTTCAAAATTTGGCTTGGTTTTTTAAACTATGAGTAAAAAGTAGATAACAAAGGAAGAAATTTGGAGGTAAAAGTAATGTCTATAGGTTTAATTTTTAAAAACAAAAAAATAAAAAGCTAAAACTCCATTTGGTAACCATTTTGTTTTTAGAAATTAAGTATGTGTACACTATTTTTACCTCCCAATTTCTTCAATTGTTATCTACTTTTTACCATAGTTTAAAAAACCAAGCCAAATTTTGAAAACTAAAAAAGTAACTCTTAAAAACTTGTTTTTGTTTTTAAAATTTGATTGAGAATTCAATCATTGTACTCAAGAAAAATGCAAATTATTGTAAGAAATTGGCAAGAAATAGACTTGATTTAAATTTTTCACTAATGATTTAAAAAACTAAGCCAAATTTTGAGAACTAAAAAGGTAGCTTTCAAAAAGTTGTTTTGTTTTTGGAATTTGGCTAAGAATTCAACCATTATACTTACAAAAAATGTAAATCATTGTAACAGATGTTGATGAAATAGACTTAACTTTTCAAAAACAGTTATAAAAATTCAAACGATTATCAAATAGGACCTAAATTATTATCAAACGGAGTCTTAGTCTTCCACGACCATGTGTGGTTTACATGACCATTTGGCCTACTAGCTTACAACTTTATTGCTTTATTGATTTCCATGTTACTGTTTGATTATTCATGATATAATTGACCAACTACTACCATTCATATTCTGCTGTCATCTAAGCTACTGTTTTAGCAAGTCTCCACATTACTTTTAATTATTTATATAAATTGAATTTGAGTACCAAAAGCTGTCATTCATATTTGTATACGATCACTCGAGTTATTATTTTATGGAGTCCACAAATCACTTTTAATTTATTATCAAGTTAAATTACAAGTTTACTGTATGAATTTTGATGTTCATGTCTATTTTATCTCCAAACTTTTAAAAGTATCTAATATGTCTTTAAATAAAATTAAAGTTCAAGAACTTTTGACATTTTTGAAAGTGCAGAAACCAAATTTATACATTAAATTTATATTTTAACTTGTTTATTATGTGAATCAATGTAGATGATTGTCGCATGAACTGTTGTATTGAAACTATTTTGTAGCTTTTCTTTCAAATCCTACTACTTATGTTGCTTCAAATTATTCTTTCACGATTAAATTATAGAAAATACTCTTAAACTTTGTGCTTTTTGTAAAAAACATTTTCGAATTTTCAAAAATTTCATAAATACCTTTAAAGTTTTAAGAAAAGTTAAAAAAAAAATCATTACAGTTAGTTTTAAGTCTCTTAGTTCTCAAACTTTCAAGTTTTTATAAGATAGGTTCATAACTTTTAGACGTATAATAAAAACTTTCCAATAAATTCTTAACGTTCCTATTTGATTTTTTATTTTTTGTTTTTGAAAATTAAGTCTATAAATACTACTTCTACCTTTAAATTTCTTCCTTTGTTATCTAGTTTTTACCAATATTTTAAAAACCAAGCCAAATTTTAAAAGCTAAAAAAATAGCTTTTAAAAACTTGTTTTTGTTTTTGGAATTTGACCAAGAATTCAACCATTATACTTAAGAAAGATGTAAATGATTATAAGAAATGGAAAAAAAACAGGCTTAATTTTTTTTAAAAAAAACAAAAAATGAAATGATTATCAAACGGAGCCTAAATATTTGATTTTTATTTAATAAGTTTAGAGTTTTGAATTTTTGTATCTAATAAGTTTTTAACTATTTGACATTTGTTTTCTTCAAATTCAAGTATTTATTTGAATACAAACATGAAAGTTTCATATCCTAAATGCATGGCAACTGCCTTTGAGTCCGCCTCGAGGGTTAGACCGCTTGAGGTTAGATTTTGGAATTTGGAAAGTATCATTTATATTAATCTATATCTATACTATATTAAAAGAAGCTATAAATGATAATTTTCTCCTCCCCTTTTTGTCCTTATGTATTTTAAAAATTCTCTTCTTGCCCTCCTAACTAATTAGGTTGCCCTTCAACAAACATTGTATCTCTTAAGTTTCAAACGCATTTAATGTGTTGGTTAATGTGGAAGAGTCATGACTATTTGAGTTTGATGATGATGAGACACAACTCTTCCATTGAAAGTATATGGGTGTGTGATGTACCTTTAAAAATAAAGAACTTGATGGCCAACACATTACATTATCATTGCAAAATTTCAATATCCTAAATATCGAGATGCCACAAAACCTTTCTTTTATCGGAGAAGTAAAATCTTTCAAGAAATTATGGAGACTAAAAATGAGGGCTTGAAACTCATTTTAGAGGTATTGTTATCAATCTAACGACTAAATTTGTAGTATGGTTTGAGAAATCTTTTGAAGTGAAAGATTTGCCTTGAAGATGTTTTTTTTGTTAAAAAAAGAAAAAGAAATAGAAGAATTAATATGAGATTTAAGTTTGAATGTAGAGTAGAGTAAATTCGTAGTGTGTTTTGAGAAAACTTTTTTGAAGTGAAAGGTTTGTCTTGAAGATGTTCTTTTGTTATAAAAGGAAAAAAAAAATAGAAGAATTAAAATGAGATTTACGTTTGAATGTGAAATAGAAAAATAGATTAGATGTAGTGTTTCATCTCATGAGTCACATGTTCCTTCCCAATGACCATCAAATGCGAAGTAGAAAAATAGATTGGATGTAGTGTTTCATCTCATGAGTTACATGTTCCTTCCTAATGACCATTTCTTCTATTACCACTAGAATAACAAAGAGAAAGAGTAACATATTTGTAAATACTTAGAAAAAGATAGTATCGAACCAACTTGTGATGGTGCAATTTTGGCCAATTACCGATGACTTTAAAGTTCGATCGTGATTTTATGTTTATTTTATTTTATTGGAAGATATTCATATAAAAGAATTTTTTTAGAGGTTAGGGAGATATGAAGAGAAGAGATGAAAATTTTAGGAAAAATCTTCCATAAAAATAATTTAATATTTTTTAATTTGAAAATCCCAACCAACTATTTTCTTCCCTCTCTTTCCATATCTAATTTCATTATATTTATTCTCTTTTATTGTATGCTAATGGTGAATGTTTAATTTGCTTAATACTTTTTTTTTTTTTAACTAAATACTTATTGAATTATTTAAAAAATGTCAATGTCGGTAATTCTTATATAAAATACTTATTTATTTATTTTTCATTTTTTTCTCCATAAGCTAATTCATTAGAAGAAATCACACAACAATTACTCATGAGGTAAGATATCTAATTACGCCACATTTATTTATATGAGTTAATATATAATTTTTTACTTGATTACATCATCCTTATGTATTTTCACAAAACTCATATAGATTTTCATTCTTTTTCATTTTTAATGACCATTTCTTCTATTCCGCTAGAATGACGGAGAGAAGAGTAACATATGTGCAAATACTTAGAGAAAGAGTGAATTGACTTATGCTTGGTGCAATTTTGACTAATTAGAGATACTTCAAAATTCAATCATATTTTTATATTTATTTTGTTTTTTATATAAAAGAATTTCTTAGATATTAGGGAGATATGGACAGAGAAGTTGAAAATTTTAGGAAATCTTCTATAAAAAAAATAGTTTAATACTTTTTTAATTTGAAAATCCCAACTATTTTTTTCCTCTTGTAATTCTTATATAAAGTATTTATTTATTTTTTTTTTCTTTGTAAGTTAGTTCTTTAGAAGAAATCATACCATAATTACTCATGAAATAAGATATCTTATTATGTCACAATTATTTATACAAGCTAATATATAATTTTTAGTTTAATTACATCATCTTTATGTATTTTTACTAAACTCATCTATTTTTTATTTTTTTTCCATTTCGATCTCATTTTCCTTTTAAATTTAATGTCAAATATTTAAATTTATATTTAATAAAATGTATGTTCATTCATGATTTATATTTCACTACACAATTATGTTCTAGTGATTTTCAACTACGTTCAACACATTTCATATTCGGTTTTTAATCATTGTGAGTTTTTTCCCCTAATTTGTGTGGTAGGAGAATTGATCCTCTGACCTTGAGACCAATAATATTCAAATTTCACTTATTTTTTTCATTATTTTATAAATCATGTTAAATATTTAAAAGAAAAATATTTCATTTAGTAAAATTTATATTTAAATTTTTTTTTACCATGTGCATCCCACGAGCTTTTTAACTAGCTCTTTCAAAAGGTCAGCCATTTTCTCCTATCAGATTTATGTCGTTAATCCTTTAATTTTTTTCCTTCTCTCCAAGTTCTCTCCAGCCTAGACTAGGATTTCACAAGGGCAAAGTTCAATAACAAGAAGAAAGTATCAAAATTCCAATGGTTTGAGCTTGGAAGCAATACAAATGCACACAATTCAATTTTTATGTTTAATAGATTCATTAATTTTAAACGTATTAAATATGTTAGATATATATTAGTGACATTTATAAAGTAGAAGCTTGTTAGGTACAAATTTTAAAGTTCAAGGACTATTTAATTCAAAAACAAGGAAAATTGAACGAAATAGCAAGATTTCGGGTTTATTTGGATTTTTGAAAAAAATAATAATAATAATAAGATTTTTGGCAAAACAATATGCCACTTGTGCGAGACCAGTTTTTTTTTATAATACCCGGTGTGCCCTTCTTGTAGTCTTTTATAAAAGATATTGAATACAGTGTTATTGCTATAACGGGAATCAATTTGGAATGGAAATACAGTGTAATTGAGTCGGTGTTAGGCTCAATAGAGTGTGATCAACCAATAGAATAAAAAAAGATTCAACCCAACTTTCAATCTATGGATAAAAGATAGCCACACAGCTTCATAGTGGCCTTATACATGGTAGAATAATTTTGCTGAAGTTGTCTTTTAGCTAGGCTTATCGATTTTGAACATGCAAATTTCAGATCTTTCACTTCTTTCTTCTCTGTTTTGTTCTCTCAGGGCAAAAATTATGGTTTCTTGCAGAGTTAGCTCGATTTTTTAAGTTTTCTCACAATTTCATGAAGGACCAAAGATGATTAAGAAGTAGAAGAAGGGAATTGAAGAAGAAACACAAAAATTTAAGTGATTCAGCCAAGATACCTACATCTACTATGCAAAAGGAAGGGTATTTTCATTATTTTTGTTTAGTAGAGATTTTACAAGAATGAGTTCTCTCTTTTTCTCACTTTTGTTCCTATTTTATATGTAGATATACAAAAAGATTAAGGAGCTGCTTTAAGCTTAGGTAGTTACAACAGGAAAAACTATAAGACTTTCTTTCTTCTTGAACAATATCCAACTTTGTAAGTACTAAGCAGGACTCTCCAATTTTTCTGGGCTGACTATCTACCTTCTTTCGGGTAGCTCAAACCTGAGGAGCTCAAGTCAATGATTGAGTTTGATTTGAGGCACGGATTTAGTCAACATGTCAACTACGTTATCTGAGGTATATATCTTGATTATCTCGATCTCTCCATTTTCAATTTCTTGTTTGATAAAGTGAAATTTTATGTCAATGTATTTTGTTCTACTATGAAATTGCTTATTTTTAGATAGGTATATAGTACTTTGGTTATCGCAATAGATTCTCACAGTAGACTAATTGACCCCAAAATCACTAAGTAACCCTTTTAACCACAAGCCTTCTTTTACACCTTCGGACAGAGCTATAAACTCTACTTCTGTTGTGGATAGGGCCACAACAAATTGTAGGCTAGCCTTCTAACTCACCAGGTTATTTCCCCATAGGAATATATATCCTGATAGAGAGTGTCTTTTGTCTAGATGTCCAGCATAGTTTGCATCCACATAGCCATAGATTTCATCATTTGAAGGATCATTCTGTTTATATAAGATCTTGGCTTCTTTAGATGAGCATAGATACCTCAATATCCATTTGATTACTTCCCAATATCGCTTGCTTGGATTAGATATATACTTACTAACCAGGCTTGTAGCATAGGATAGATCCAGTCTAGTGGATGTCATTAGGTATATTAGAGACCCCACTATCTGAGAGTAAGGTATGGTTTTCATTTAGTTTATGTGCTTTTTATCAGTAGACTTAGGGTTGTTTGCTGCTAAGAGTTTAAAATGATGTGCTAGAGAGGTTATTATTGGCTTGGCATCACTCATTTTAAATCTCTGAAGGACTTTGTTACAATAGTCTGACTGGCTTACATAGAGTTTGGATTTATTTCTGTCTTTAATGATCTGAACCCCTCGGATTCTTATTGATTCCCTTAGATATTTCGTGTCAAACTCATTCTTTAGAAGAATCTTGACTTGTTTAAGAACTTTCTGAGAGCTCTCTACAAGTAACATGTCATCATAGGAGCAGATACACAACATCTTCAAAACTTTTGGTATTTGTATAAACACACCAATCATAAGAGCTTCTTTTGAATCCTATTTTGGAGACCACCTCGCCAAATCTGTCATGTCAGCACCTAAAAGACTTCTTAAACCCATATATTTATTTATTTAATAAACAAACTAGATCTTCTTCTTTTTTTTTTTACATACCCCTGAGGTTACTTCATATAGATGGTTTCACACAAATAACCATGTAGGAAAGCAGTCTTCACATTCAATTGGTCTAACTCCAAATCCTTCTGTACAACTAAGGAGAGGAGTAGCCTAATTGATATTTGTTTCACAACAGGATGGAACACTTCATCGTATTCTATGCCTTCTTTCTGTGTGAACTTTTTAGCAACAAGTCTTACCTTGAACCTAGACTTTTGGACTCTAGGAATCTCTTCCTTAAATTTGTAGATCCACTTACATGAGATCGATTTGTACCCTTTTGGTAAGGGTACTAACCTCCACGTATCATTTAGATTGAGTGACCTCATCCCATCATTCATGGCCTAAATCCATTGTCTAGCATCAGGACTATTAGTGGCTTATTCAAAACTTGTAGGTTCATTGTTGCTTAGTGAAATGGCAGCACTCAAAGTAACATTGGCAAAATCTGATTATGCATATCTAGTAGGGGGCACAATAGTTCTTCTTGTCCTGTCTCTTGCTATGGAATAGTTCTGAAGGTCTTCTTGTGTCGCTTTTTATTCACTAGACATATTTTCCCCAGCCTCCACAATGTCTTCACTTTTAAATTCTAAGTTCTGTTGTGAAGTAGAGGTTTTAGAGACATTTTGTGACTCCACCTCAAACCTTGTGCTACTAATTTTGGGCATAGCTGCAGGTTGCTACTATGTTAGCATATACATCTCAATTTCTCTGAACACCACATCCTTGCTATTAATACATCTCTTCTCAATAGGACGCCACAACCTGTACCCTTTAACTCCTAGTATGAAACCTAAAAACATACACTTTACAACCCTAAGTTTCAACTTTCCTTGGCTTTAGTACACATACCCCACACCCCTAAATATCTTCAAGTTTTCCAACTTGAGAGGATGTCCAGTCCACTTCTCCTCAGGTGTTTTTAACTCAATAGAGTGGTGTGGACACCTGATTAGGGTATAGATTGTATAGAAAACAACTTCTGCCTAGTATTTCTTAGGTAAGAGTGTATTTGAAAGTTGACATCTTACACTTTCAAAAACTATTCTGTTAAGCATTTCAGCCACTCCATTTTGCTGAGGTGTATACCTCACTGTCTTATGTCTCACAATTCCATTTTCCCTGCAAAACAAGTTAAATTCCTCTCCACAAAACTCTCCATCATCAGTCCTCAAATGTTTAATATGTTTAGAAGTTTGTTTTTCAATTAAGGTTTTCCATTATTTAAATTTCTCAAAAATATCATCTATAGTTTTTAAGAAATATACTCAGTTTTTTCTTGAAAAATCATCAACAAAATAAAGGAAATACTTTGCTCCACTTAGAGAGAGAAAATGAGTTGGACCCCATAGGTCTGAATGCACATACTCAAGAGTTTCCTTAATGGTGTGCTGCCCCTTTGGAAAACTCTGTTTCGTTGTCTTTCCAAGTATGCAATGCTCACAAAAGTGCAAGTTATTTCCAATCCCTTTAGAAAGTATGCCCTGTTTTGATAGGACTTGCAGCCCCTTCACACTAATATGAGACAATCTCTTGTGCCAAAGTTCATCTTCTATAAGATCTCCATTTGAAGCTATTAAAGCTGATTATGTCATCTGAACATATTTGATGACATACAAGCCATCAATTTTTGTAGCCACTAGAACCACTTTTGAGTCTTTAATTATCTCGAAAGTCCCTCCAACTCCTCTATACTCACACCCAATGGAGTCAAACATCCCTATGAAGGATCTCATACCGAAGAGTTCCATGAGCGCGTTCGGATCGCTCCGATCTCACAGTGACTGAAATACAACAATATACATTCAAACGCACAGTTATGCAAACAAATCTTAATTAACGACATGTTATGAACAAGATATAACAAGGGAGAGAGTGCCATACCAGTTGATGATAATCTTCAATCTTCGGAACTCAACACAACGAAACCCTCCACTCGATCAACCACGCCCAGCAGCAGTGTCGACTACAACAGCACGAACAACCGCACGAACACAAAAGTCGGGGGGACGACATCACCAGAAAAGAGCCCCGGGTATTCTCGGAGTGAGAATCCAAAGCATGGTCTTTGTTGAATTTGGTAGAGGTCGGAGGCTGTCTCTTATACACATCTAGATGTGTATAAGAGACAGGTAATAGGCCTAGACATATCTAGAACAGCTTCCAGTTCTGTCAAGAACTTCTTGAGCCAAACGACCTTCTTACAGCTTCGCAAGCCGCTATGTACTTCGCCTCCATAGTGGAGTCAGCGATGCACCCCGTTTTAATGCTTCGCCACATTACAGCTCCTCCGCTAAGAGTAAAGACTGACCCTGATGTGGACTTGCGAGAGTCCTTATCAGTCTAAAAGTCAGAATCCGTATATCTTGTAAGGATCAAATCCCTAGAACCATATACGAGCATGTAGTCTCTTGTTCTCCGAAGATACTTGAGGATGTTTTTCACTGCAATCCAGTTACCCTGGCTTGGGTTAGACTGATACCTACTGATTATGCCCACAACGTAGCAGATGTTTGGACGAGTACAAAGCATCACGTACATCAAACTACCAATGACAGATGCATATGAGACCCGTCTCATCTCCTCAACCTCTTGATGGGTCTAAAGACACATGTCCTTAGAAAAAGTGAATCCATGCCTGAACAGCAGTAGGCCCCTCTTGGAGTTCTGCATCGAGTACTTGAGTAAAATCTTGTCAATGTACGATGCCTAGGACAGTTCTAGCACTTTGTTCTTATGATCTCGAAAGATCTGTATACCTAGAAGAAACTGAGCCTCTCCCAAATCTTTCATTTGGAGTTGGGTCACTAGCAAGTTCTTAACTGCAGTCAGTAGACTTACATCATTCCCAATGAGTAGTATATCGTCTACGTACAACACTAAGAAGATTACTGAAATGTTGATGATCTTCTTACAGACACAAGATTCATCAACATTTTGGTCAAAGCCATACGACTTGATCGTAGTATAAAACCGTATGTTCTAAGATCGAGACGCCTGTTTCAGCCCATAAATGAATCGATTCAGCTTGCGAACCTTTTGCTCTTGACCTTGGACTATGAATCCCTCGGGTTACACCATCTAAATGGTCTCCTCAAAATTGTCATTCAGAAAGACCGTTTTGACGTCAATTTGTCAGATCTCATAATTATAATAAGGTGCAATGGACAGGAGGATGCGGATCGACTTTAACATGGCAACAGGCGAGAAAGTCTCCTCATAGTTGACTTCCTCTACCTAGGTATAACCCTTTGCCACAAGTTGAGCCTTGAAGGTCTGTACCTTCCCATCAGCACCCCGTTTGCGCTTGTAGATCCATTTATAACCTATAGGTCTTACCCCATCAGGCTGATCTAGAAGATCCCATACTGAGTTGAAGTACACCAACTTCATCTCGAGATCCATGGCCTTGATCCATTCATCCCGGTCAACATCCTCCATTTCCTTCTTATAAGACAATGGATCTTCAACATCGCCATTTGCTACCATAGCAAGGATTTTCGTGAAATCCAAATAGCGAACGGGTGGGTTCGCAACCCTCCAACTATGTGGAGGTTCCCTCAATACTTGAGGTGGTATCGACCTACTGGACAAACTCCCATCAACAACCCTTGCTGATGTAGTAGGCTTTTAAACAACTCTTGTTGAAGTTTCAGTAGTTTCATTGGAAAGTTCACGCAACACGACTTTACTTCGTGGATTATGCTCCCTTATATGATACTCCTCCAGAAAAGTAGCGTTTGTTGAAACAAATACCCTATTTTCCATCGGATCATAAAAATAACCCCCTCGTGTACCTTTGGGGTAGCTTACAGAGAGGCATAACCTCGACCGTGGTTCCAACTTCTTGGGATTAGCCTCAAGCACATGTGTAGGGCAACCCCATGCGGAAGTGGACGTTAAACTAGCTTTACGCCCGTTCCACAAACTCCAGAGGTTTTTCTTGCAAAACACCTTGGAGGGAAACACTAACATACATTTATATAGTATCGCGCGTCTCATTGCGAAGAAACCCTAAAACGGATCTGGATTAAGGAAGCGTAACTTCCTCATCGAGCGAACAATGGTCTACAAGGTCCTTATTTCCTCCTTCTCCGCTACACCCATTCTGCTGAGGTGTACGGCGTGAGAGTTGGAGAACTAAGGATTCATTCTCTGATCGCGCGACGTAATCATTCTATTCAAAAAATAGGGTCCTGGGAAAAGTCGAATCCAAAATCTCCACTCGATCCGATTGGAAGTGTTTTAAAATCATCTATCCAATGGCATTTTGTTCAAACTTCAGCCTTTGAATCTCTTTGAAACTTTTCAAAGGATTCAGGACTTCCGTGCATAAATTTAAACCCATACCCGTACTTGGAGTAAATAAATCCAATAAAACTGATACAATAACTCAATAACCACCTCGGGCTCGGGCACATTCATAGGACCACAAAGGTTAGGGAAGTACTTAACTCAAGAGGGCCCCTTTGCTCTATAATCTTTTCCGTAAAAGGTTTCGTTTAAGTCATCCTACCCAAGGCAAATTCGCACACTGGTTAAAAGAATTTTCTCTAACTCATTTAGAAGTTTTTTTAGTTTTGGAACCAATATATACATTATTTAAAGTAAGAAATCTATTCTGTAAGCTAACTGAAGTCCTCCCACTGCCACAGTTGAGACGACGTGCCCGGTGTCTACTCGCATCGTCATCTCACTAGTCTCCAACTGTCGCCAAGATCTAATCCTCTGAAAAAAAAAGAACAAATATGGTTAGTGATGCCTGAATCAATCTAGGCAGAATCATCATTCTCCACTAAACAAGTTTCAAGAATAAGTAAATCACATTTACATTTATTAGCCTTGTCCTTAGCCTTGGCTGCTTTCTTCTCTTTTAGATACTGAGGACAGTTCCACTTCCAGTGTCTATCTTGGTTGCAGTGGAAACAATTTCCCTTAGCAACCTGTGGACGCCTTCTTGGGGCGACGACGTGGATTAGCAGGTGCCTTCCCTTTTCCCTTACCACTATTCTTCTTCTTTCCTTTTACAGAGTTAGAAGCAAAAGGTGCAGACTTCGTTCCTGAGGTTGAACCTCTATGGAACGTCCTGGAGGATGAAGCAACATTTACCTCACCCTTGTTCCTCTTCTTACTTTTCAGTAAAAATTGGTAGGTCTGCAACTCGTTGAGGAGAGTTGTAAGGTTATATTTCACTTTGTTAAGAATCACATTGCTAACAAAGTGCAGGAAGCTCTCCAGCAAAGAATGCAGGATTATGTTAACCTGGCTGCCCTTATCGATGGTAGACCCATTCAACTCCATCACATTAAAGTGGACCATCATGTTTAGCACATGTTCACGAACAGAGGTGTCTTCTTCCATTTTGGAGTTGAATATGTATTTAAGAGCTTCACACATAAGTTGTTCAAACGGTTGTCCAAACATCCTCCACAGGGACTCCATGATCTCACACGTTGAGACCATAGGCTCATGTTTCTTGGTCAAGACTTCAGAAAGACTTGCTAAGATATAGGTTTGGGCCTTTCTCATTTGCCCTTGTCCATCGTTCGTATGCCTCCCGAATATTTCGAGTGGCATTTGGAGCTGGAATAGGAGGACAAGCCTCCGTGAGAGAGAACATGAGATTTTCGATGATCAGGATCGTCGTGATCATGTGTTTCCATATTGTGAAATTATCGCCAGTAAGTTTTTCGGCGCTTAGTAATACTAACGTGGCTATTGCTATTTTGAAAATGTTGCTGAAAATGCGAACAAAACTTTATTAGATTTTACTAAACCACTTTTAAACCAATCAGTTTTGCAAAACAGTTTCAAGTGCCCTAAGATATAGACTTCTATTTTGCAATGATGCCCCAGTGAGGCAGGACAAACGTCACCGGTGGGGTGATTAGTTGCCCCTTCGCTGAGATGAGGCATTCTCAACCATTAGGCAGAACAAACTCTTGGAACTGAACCTAACAGCTTCCATTTTTTGGTCCAGAATCGTTAACCTTTAATTATTCCGCGTAAGTGTAATCCCTCGCTTTCCGTGCCAGAGTCCAACCCTAATGAGCCAATTGTAGGGAAGAAGCAGATCAGGACAAAAGACTAAGTTGCCTTATCCTTTTACAGGAGATCAAATAAAGAAACGCGCAAAACTGCCATCCTTTAGGGGGACACTCCCAGGGTGCCTCGAGGTGATGTGCAGTAACTTTATTCAACCTAACGAGGGAGACCGAGGGATATGCTGTCGCACTTCCCGCTTCCACTTACTATGAACACTCTCTACATCCACCTTGATATGACTTACCCAAACACTATCTGTTAGGGGGACATGCCAAAAGTTCCACGAGGTCAAGGGTAGATCTCACGGTATGGACTATTTAGGAGAAACGTGAAAGGTTTAAGTGAAGTATCTCATGCCCCAAGTACCTCCCACTGAATTTTCTACCTAGGGGTTAATTAACCTAGACAATCCGACTACTGATTTTAGTCTAAGTCGTCTTTTTAATCTCTGTTCATAAACAACGTTTGTCTATGATATATTAACAAGTTCAAGGGCAACAAATGGTTTCTTGCAGAGTTAGTTCGATTTATGAAGTTTTCTTACAATTTCATGAAGGACCAAAGATAATTAAGAAGTAGAAGAAGGGAATTGAAGAAGAAACACAAAAAATTAAGTGGTTCGGCCAAGATGCTGACATCCACTGTGCAAAAGAGAGGGTACTTCTTTCTTCTTGAATAGTCGGTTATTAATTTCGAATCAGGCGAAAAATGTCCACTTCTGAGTTCTATAACTATTTTTCGGATCTATTAAAAAAAATCAATCTATCATTTTATCTCTCCATTTAAATTTCAATTTATTGTAAATCTTTAAAATTTATATTATCTTTTTATTTTTTTTTATTAATTTATTAGTTTTTTATTAATATATTTAATTCCAACTGATTGATTTGTCTTGATTCTTCGATTTTTTTTTATCCGTTTTAGCACTTATCATAATGTTATAGTTATGTTTATATCAGTTTTCACCGATTAACTAACATATAGTTACACATATAGTGTAATAGTAATATGAAGCTATGAGATTTAACTAATCTACATTTACACATACAATGTAATTGTAACGTAGATTTATGAGTTTTTAACCATCATTTTTTTTCGTGATTAGTTATTATAATAGAATCTTTTATCTTCCTGATTTTGCTCCATGAATATGTATCCAAATCTATCTTTTGTTATAATACTCGATTTATTATTATTATTATTATTATTATTTATACATTTTCTTATCAAATTTGGTTTCCTCTTATTCTTTTTCGATTTATTTATACATTTTGTTATTAAATTCAATTTTTTATAACATTTTTTTGAATTGATTCAATTTTATCTAATTCTTTTTAATTTTTTTATACATTTAGAGATTTGTATTCTATCACAGTTTATCTATTTTTTTTTATTTCATGCATTTTTTCGTTTATATTATTACTATTTATATAATTTTATATTTTTAATAATATAATATAATAATATATCATTGTCATATATAAAAACTATAATATTTGTGTATCTTGTAAATTTAAATAAATTATAATAAATTATTGGATTTTTTTTCCTTTTAATTTTATGTTTTAGTGCCAAACTAATATAATTGAGAAGATAACTAACTTATGTTTGACACGAGATTTGAAAATTCTGTATTTAAGTTGATAAAAAGAATTAAAATTTTGTAAATTTTAAATTTAAGAGGGAAAAGTATCAACCTTAATTGAAATTATATATATATATATTTCACTTTTTTGGAAACCCAATAAATTTCTATCAAATTTGAAATGTTTAGATTTTGTTTCAGAATCCAATTTTAATATAATTAAATAAATAAAAAGTAAATAAAAAAATAAAAAGGAAAAAGAAAATGTAACCGTAGGTGAACTTTTTTTCTCTTTCCCACTTTTGTTGTTCTACCATATTCCACAATCGCATACCATATCAAGTGTGCTTTTTTTTTTTTTTTCTTTTCTTTTCCTTTCCTTTTCCTCACTTTTTTGTTTGTGTATGAATCATACCATCAATAGGTTCAGGTGTGTTTTTTTTCCTTTTTCTCACTTTTTTTTTGTTCATCAGTTTCTAATCGATAGCCATTCAACTTCCATCTATGATTTTCTTTTCTTCAATCGTTTCTTCTTCTCTATGATAGTGTGTATTGTGGTAGCATGACGAAAAGGAAAAAAAAGGAAGAGACATTGTGGTTGTGTGAAGAATGTTTTCAAATCCCTAAGTTCTTTTTGGGAGGGAAACCGAAGGGAGAGGAGAAAATTTTTAAATCCCTAGTTTCTTTTTGTTTTTTATTTGAGTTTTGGTGGTTTTAGTTTTAATTATTTTTTATTTTCTATGAATGCCTAGAGTAGGGGTGTTCAAAAAACCCGATGATCTGAAAAAATTGATCAACCCAACCCAACCCAACCCATGCAACTACGATTTGGTTATCAATTCATTTGGGTTGGTTTGGGTTTAAATAAATGAAAATTTTATGGATTGAGTTTAAATAAATGAAAATTTTATGGGTTGAGTTGGTTTATGGTCACACTTAATATAACCCAAACTAATCCGAACTTATTATTAACTTTAAACTATATATTTTTTTGTTACTTATAATACAATTATTTATACATATATTGCTTTAATTTCATTATTTTTTTGAATTATTTTTTCTCCAACAACTCTTAAAAATAGTTTCTTAACATTTTGAAAAGAAAATATTTATTATATAAATTGAAATTGAATTGTTAATTGTAATATAATATATGAAAATAATTAAATTAGATTTTTACTATTTACATTTTACTTCTTTTTGAAACAACAACCCAACCCAAATATTTCATGGTTGGGTTGGATTGGATTATTCATTTTCTAATAAGGATTATTTTGGGCCGAAGAAATTTACAATCCAAACAATTAGGTTGGGTCTAGAATATTCTTTAGCCTAACCAAACCCAGCTGAACACCTCTAGGTAGAGGTGAGCATTCGGGCGGGGTTGGTTTTCCATAAAAACCATTACCGAAACCGTCATAGTTGGTTTGAAAAGTCCCAAAACCGCACACGTTCTATAAACCGACCAGTCGGGGTCAGTCTGGGACTGATTGGGGACGACACATTTTCTGTTTATTTTTTTCCTTTTTCTGTTTCGTTATCTTTTTTCCCATTATTTATTTATTTATTTTTTGCACTCTACTCATGATTTTCATGTTCCAATCATTTTAACATATACAAATATCCATTAAATAATACCTAATAAACTAGTCATGCAAATTACAAAATCCCAACATAATTTTAAGATATTTGAATTTTATTATTTATAATAAAAGTATATTATTATTAATAAATTATAAATGTTATAAAATAAATTATAATACAATAATACTTATATAATATTTAATTAATTCGGTCAGGGTTGGGCGGTTCGGTCAAATTTTTGGTCGGGGTCGGGTTGGTTTAAAACTATAATTCAATAAAACCGCCCCCATCAGTTTTTTTTTTAAAAAAAAACTGGCCTCCTCGACTCAGTTTTTCGACCATCCTTACTCACCCCTACCCCTAACCTAGAGCAGTGTAGTAATCATATCATGTAAATGTTGATTGGATGTTTGACAAGTTCCATTGGTTATTGTGCTAATTGTTTAGTTATTGTGCATTTGAAGTTTATTTTGAATGTTTTTGCAATTTTTCAGCTTCAACTTATGAATGTAGGTATTTATATTTGTAAGTGAAGGCAGTTTTGACAATTCGTCACTGTTATTTTTAATTATTTAATTTGATTTTTCCATTTTCAATATTTTGAAATATTTTTACTATTTTTTCAAATGAAACCTCTAAATTTTCTTTTTATCTGGTAAGCGCTTCAAACAGTTGTTAAATACAGACATAAAACTTCAGTGGTAGAACTTGTAATTTAACCTACATTTTTACCTTCACTTGAAGCCTATTTCAAACAATTTTACCATATAAATAATAGCTACACTCTCAATAGCTGTTAAGCTAAGCAAATCATATACTTAAAATTTTGCCATTTTTCACTTGAATTACATTGCAACCAAATTTTATCTTAGGCTAATGCAAAGGGTTAATGTATATAGGCAAGAATACCAAAGGGTTTTTGGATTGGTCAAAGGGACCAAAAATTATTCTTTTGTATGTTAAATAGATATCAATTGCCTATGAACCCTTTTCAAGATTAGATTGAAGATTCCTGTACCTTTCATATTATATTGTTCTTTTCTTCTCAAAATAAAGGGGAAAGAAACACTCATTACTTTTTATCTTTTTAGTTTATTAAAAAAACAAAAATTTAGTCCCTTTTTGACCATTCATGTGATGTGATTATGTTCATTATCCATCCAAGGTTGAGAACCAATAGCCTCAAAAGTTGGCTAACCAAAAAGAGATGTATTTCATAACTTTAAACTTAAAAGAACACATTTTTTTTAACACTATATATATTCAAACTTTCCCACGTTAAATTCATACATCAATTAATAAAGTCCAAATTTCTCATAATATATTCCCCAAAAGTAGAGATAATTAATTATAATCAGCAGCCCAAGGACAAAATGGTAGCCTAATTAATTCTCTTTAAAACTTGCTTCCTTCAACATCCACCACAAACCTATATCTAACATCATTCTTCTCCAACCTTTCAATGGCTTTGTTTATGTAATCCATCTTCACCACTTCCACCATTGAACTCAATTCCTTCTCCTTGAAGAAATCTAGAATCTCCTGTGTCTCCTTCATGCTCCCTATGAAGCTCCCTGTAATCGTCTTCCTCCCTATTCAAATGATAGGTATACGTGTTAAGTGCATATGGATAAAATATTAAATTTATTAGCCAATTCGAAAATAACTAAATGGACATTTGGATAATAGACACCAATCACTAATATCGCAAAAGTCGATGGTTCATCACTCTCGTAATCGACCATTGAACTAAAAATAAGATTAAATTTATTTGTAACCCTTCATAACCTAATCTCTTTGACACATAAGTAGTGTACTTTTATCTAATTATTTATTTTTAATATAAATAAATGATTAAATTTATTTGTTACCAAGTTAGTTGACCCGATATATCTATTACACACATAGGGATGTGATTAACTTATTAAAAAATCTATATGCACTCTATTATTTGGAGGGTCGTCACGTGACTGACAATTTTACACCGTTAGATGTATGAGATAGAAACAGTATAAGTATTTCAAATTCATAACAAGTGGTTATTAGAACACATACAATTTTCGGTCTATATTGATGAGATTCGTTATTTCTATCTTAATTAATATTTGATAACCACACAAGTTGAATTTAGACAACAAAAAAAAAAATTCGAAACCCAAATATGAAATTTAGAGTTAAACCTATGGAGTGTAGTGAGGATTGAAGATAATTAACAAAAGAGACTTACCTAGGATGACCATGGGAGAGACGAATTGGAGAGGGTTATTAATAACACCTAACAAGATCAACTTGCCATCAAGCTTGAGGAGCGAAAGATAAGGCTCGAGAGGGTGAAATGCTGGCACAGTGTCGATAATGTAATCGAGGGAGTCGACGGCTTGTTGCATCCGAGCCTCGTCGGAGCTAATGAGGTAGTCATCGGCGCCGAGATGGTCGAGAGCTTCTTCTCTCTTCTTGTTGGAGGAGCTTATGACTGTGACATGATGGCCCAATGCCTTTGCCAGTTTCACCCCCATGTGCCCAACTCCTCCAAGGCCTAAGATTCCTCCTTTTAGCCCACTTTTCTTCAGCCCAAAATGTTTCAGTGGACTGTACACCGTCACGCCGGCACATAGTAGTGCTGCCGCCTGCTCTGGTGCCATTCCATCGGGTACTTTCACCACAAACCTACATTTGTCGGTTTAAGTTTTTGAATTTAGTAATGATCTAACCTGAAACTAATTTCAATAAGTAGAGAGAGTAATTTATGTAACTGTGAGTTTCGTTCAATAATGGTTTAATATGGTCTTAATTGCCGACTGTTTTGTATTCAAACTCTAATAAAAGATTAAATTCTGCTTCATTTGGTCCATTTAGGTTTTTCAATTATCTTGATAGAAATCATTTATTAAATAAACCTGCTAAAAAAAATCAGTAACTCATGAAAATCTTATAAAAATTAAATTAAATTTAACTATATCGTAAGTAAAAAAAAAAAATCCTAAAAAATAATAATAAATTAGACTCTGAATCAATAAAATCCATAAAATTTTAATTTACTTGACTTCAATCCAAATAAGTCAGATAACCTAATTAGGTAAATTAATTTTATTTTATTTTTTTTGGGAAAAGCAAAAGAAAAACAAAACAAAACAAGAGTGGCTCTCAACTTTTAGGCTGTAACATTGTGGTTGTAAGCAAAAGGTAATAAAAGGGCTTACTTTTGATCGACGACCATGGCGGTGGCGAAGCCGCCTTGGGTGGGTCTGCCGTCGGTGTACACATCGTTATTAGTCCAAATTTTGTTATTGCAGTATTGTTCTCTATCAGTTTCACATCGCTTGCAAGTTTTGCAAGATCCAACTATGCATCCAACTCCCACAATATCCTTCACTTTAAATCTCTTCACATTCTTCCCAATTTCCATCACTTCACCAACAACTTCATGCCTTCAAAATCCAAAAAAAAAAAAAAAAAACCCATTATTAAACTCAAAAACAAAAAAACAGAGCAAAAAACAGAGTAAATTTTGGGTTGGTTTGTTTGTTTGTTTCTAACCCTGGAACCATGGGGTAATTGGACATTCCGAGGTCGTTTTTGATCTGATGAATATCAGTATGACAGAGCCCACAGCATATAACTCTGATGTAAACATCCTCTGGTCCTGTTTCTCTGCAAATTCACAATTCATTTACTCATTATTATATAACCCTGAAATGAAGAACATACAGTAACAGAAAGAAAAACAGAGTATTTTGAGCTCTGTTTTTATTCACCAACCTGAGTTCGTAAGTGTAAGGAGAGAGAAACCCAGATGGGTCTCTTGCTGCAAATCCTGTTGTTGTTCTTTCTCCTTCAACGCCACCCATTATAGAGAGTAATGGAGAGAAAGAGAAACAGAGAGAGAGATGAGGTTAGGGTTTTGTTGCAGAAATGGAGAGGATGTGTTTGAGGATGAAGATGGCAAAGGATGAAGCATATAAATAAGAAGAAGTTAGTGGAGGGTCTTACAATTTTACCTCCATCCAAGACAATTTCAAAATAATAATAATAAAAAATTACTAACAAAATATTCTCCAAATAATACATGTTCTTTCACACACGCTATCAATTTTGCTTCATAAATAATTTAATTATGTTGTTTTTACCTTATATCCTTTTTTTTTAACCATGTTAAACTCAAAAAAAAAAAAAAAAAAAAAAAATCCTCTATAATTTAAAATAGTTTCAAAAATTCAAATAGATAATGAGAGACAAATCAATGTGTACAAAATTATAAAATATAAAAAAGTAAATAAAATATTAATGTGAATATAATATAAATCATAAGTATTTAAGCATCTATAAAAGATATAAAGGTTATTTATCAATTTAAATATACTTTCGATGGATTTTTTTGTTTATTTGATTTTTCTAAAAATATCTATAGTCATTTTCGCAAATTTGAAATCTCAATATTTAAATTTGGATGTGAGCACCTAACTAACAATAAATAGTAATATTTTTCTACTTCTATGAGTTTCATAACATGTGAACGTGAGAGATTTGAATCTACCATCTCTAATTCTAGAGTATTCATCTTAAATGATTGAATTATAAAAGTAGTATTTATACTATATTAATATAAGAAAAGTTATTTATGCTATATTAATATAAGAAAAGTTATTTATTTATATTATAAAGCATGTATCAATTAGTTATTATTCAAACGAACTTGAGCATAACCAATTGATTAAGACATTTTTGATCCACAATCCTTATAATTGTACTAAAAAATTGATTAAGACACTAATTAATTAATGGAAAGTTTTCGCTAATAGAAAAAATATTAAACTATTTACAGAAATAGTAAAAAAAAAACAAAAAAAATATATTAATCGACACTGATAAATTTCTATCAGTTTCTATTACTGATAGCATTAATAAACTTCTATCAGCGTCTATCAAAGAAAATTAAAATTTTGCTCTTTTGTGTAAATAGTTTCCTTTATTTTTCTATTTTTGAAAATTTTCCTTAATTAATTAAAATCAAGGGTAAAGTTTCACTACCATAATATAAGTATGGATGTTTTTCCCATTTTTTTATTTATTGCAATAAGTGAAAGTACGAAGATTTGAACTTTCAATTTAGTAAGTGTATGTCAATTATATCTAAGTTTTATTCATGTTGACTATTTCCAACATTTAACGTACCGAATGTAGAGACATAAGTTTTGAACGATCTCATTTCAAAGGAGGAGAAAATATTTCGACCAACTAACAATACTCTCGTTGACGTACTACTCCCATTCATGGCTAATCGTATCAAAATTAATTAAAATGTTTATATTAAAAAGTATAGATTTTGAACACGTGTCCAATATTGATTATTATAAGGTAAGAGTAATTAGGAGGTGGTCCCGTGGATTTTTATTATTTATTTATTTTTAATAATGAAGTGAGGAGCGAGGAAAAAGGGCAGTAGGTGAAACCCGGTTGGCGGAGATCTGATGCGGCGGATCCTACGGCGGCGAGTGGAGAAGACGAATCTNAAATTTATTTTTTTTATTATTATTTTAAAATTTTGAAGTTAGGACAAGAGATGAATTAAACCCACGTTTCCCTTCTCAGATTATTGTTTGTTTCAATTTTCCAAACCGCCGTCTCTATTATTATTTTTTTAAAAAAAAAAATAGCCTAAAAAGTTTTACATTCTAGAAATAAATTTCCAAATTTCCTATTTGGGAAAATAGAAACTAATTTGATTTTGATTACTAAAGGAAAATATTACCAACAAAATAAATTTCCTTGTTTTTTTGGTTTGGAATTTAAAAATATTATTTATATTTCCTAATTCTCTTGCAATTTGGGTTAGGTAAGAAATAATTTTCCCCATGAGAGAAATTGCACTTTACTCGTACTCAATTAATGACTTTACTTACTTTTTTTTTCTTTTTTCTTTTTTTTTTTAAAAAAATAGATTTAAGGGTTGTTTGGAATATTGGGTAGTTTTTAGACTTTTATAACAAATATTTTCAATAAAAATATTTTGGATAATTGTTTTAAATGATAAAACTGTTGAAAATATTTTTAAATATAGCAAAATATCACTATCTATCACTAATATAAACAGTTAAATATTTATTTATCAGTATCTATTACTAATAGACAATGATATTTTGTTATATTTAAAAATATTTCTTAGCATTTACATATATCTAAAAACAACCCAAATATTTTTACTTCTTACATTTTTAAAAAGGTATTTTAAATAACAATTTCTTTTAATTGCACTCTAAAATGATTTTATTAAGAAAAAATTCAATGGACAACAATTTTTCCCGACAATAATATCGACGTTGAGAAAACTACTGTCGAGAGAAGCGAGAACTATCAATGAGTAGAATACGACATAGGGGATGGCGTTGCTCGTACCACGTCAAAAGGAAGGACTACTACCTATGACAATGGCGGAGCAAAAAATTTTGTATAGAGGCACTATGTAATTAAAAAAACTATAAAAAAATGTTAAAAAAAAATATATAGCTCCATTAATTAATTAATACATATTATTGTCTTCTACGAGTTTTTATGTTTTGAAATCGATCCAAATTTCTTGAATTGAAAAATATGATTATAAGACTAATAAGGACATTGTTGTAAATATGTTCTACGAACTTGATTTGCAAGATATATTTTAGTTCTTACACTAAGATCTGCAGGTAGTTCTCCTAAATTAATTTCTATATAAAATATATCAGAATCAAAAGTATTTTTTTGTTCTTGAAGATGATGACTATGTAGTTTCTATTGTTATTTTTCTTTTAAAATATCTCTTCATATTGATACAAACCCTACAAAAGTATTATCAATAAAAATATTATGATTTATTACATATATTTAAAAGTATGAAAATTAAAAAGATTGAGAAAACTTTGAAACTTACGTGTGAATAGTATGATACATATATCCTGACGACAAACGAGAAAATTATCTTATAGTTTAATTCTGACATTAATTAAAATAAATATATACTAAATAATACAAACTAAAAATTAAGTAAAAAAAATGGTTAACAATATCTTTTCAATATTATATTATGGAGATTTGAGAGGAAAATTTAGGTTGAAAAAAAAAATATCTATGATTAAAAGAAATTGCAACTTATTTTTTTGTTTCAAATTTTTGTTGAGGCAACAACTAGAAAATTTAAGGTAAGGGTTATTTTTTTAGAAAACCTAAATTTATTTTTTATTATTGTCTTTTTTTTTTTAGAAAAAAATAAAAAAATTTTAATACTAAATTCCTTTCTTAGGCAAGTACTACACCAATAGATAATAACACTAACAAAATTTAATTTTAAAATAAATTATAAATTAAAATTAGAGGATTCAAACCCACACACCCTTAACAATTCAAGTGCATCTCCCCTACCACTATACCACACTCAAAATATTGATTTTTAATATAAATAAAAAATATATAGTTAAATATTACTTAAATGCTATATTCAAAAAATACAAAATATGATAAGTCGAGGAGGGACACGTGTCCCTCCTCGACCCTTACATAGCTCCATCGATGGCCGGTGACAACATTATTGGTGACATCGAGAGAGGAGAGATTTTTTTTATTACTATGTCGATATGCTTTCAATCATCGAAAAAGCTTATTTCGATGCGTATTTGGCCATTTTCCCACATTATTTTCCTGGTAGTGCTTTGCTTCATTCAACATAGTACTCGAGGGAGAAAAGATAAATGGCATTTGCTATAATTTATCATTTAAAGATAATTAATTATATATCTAATTAAATTGGTAAACGCCTAAAGACTTTTTCTAAATTTGTGGTTTAGAGCAACATTTCTGTTAACATTCAATCACCAGACACCAAGTCTCAACATATTATATCAACAATCATCCAATTTTCCCACCCTTGAGTGAGTTATAGAAGAAAAGATATCTACAAAAATTGACTCAATCAACCAATTATTAAGAAAAATATCCACAATTATTTATCTAATTTTATTAGTTAAGACATTGTTAATTAACTTCTAAAAATCAAAGATATAAAATTATTCCGTTCACTTTTTTTTATTGAGAACACATATCTCAATCAGTTGAACTATACTTACGTAAATTGCAATTAGAAAATGCAATCCCTCCTATAGACTAAAATTAGTTCAAATTCCAACCATATATTTGTAATGCTGTAGTTATTTGAAAAAAGAATAGGCCATATATTTTTTTTCCATTATTATTATTACGTCAATGTTGAGTAATGAATATGTGAGCTTTATTTTGTTAGCATTATTTTGGCGAACCTTCCATTTGGAATACCAATCATTGTCAACATTCAATTCAATAGATATTTTAAAAAGGAACGGAAAGTTAATGTTCTTATAATTTCATTCATCGTGCATCATAATCTTTCATCTTAACCTAAGTATGTCAATATGAGTATTGATTACCGACATATATATTTTTTTAAAGTCCAATAACATGCGGGTCAAAGATTTAAATCTCTAACATCTTTATCGAAGGATACATGTGTTTATAGCAGTTGAACTATGACCACGTTTATTCTCTAGAGAAAACATAATAAATCAATGGTAGTCTAAAAAGTGGACCTCATTTGATTGCGTTTGATGTTGTTTACTTGTGTTTCATACATTATTGATATCTGGATTGTTGGAATGCCTTGAATATGTTATTTGGCCCTTCAAACTACTAAGTACGATTAGAATTGAAGTTGATATATATTTAATTATTTAATTAAATTCTTTTTTTACTTAGGATTTATAGAAGTGCACTATATAAACCTTTTATCCCTAGAATCGCTATTCATTCTGTATTTTGTAGCATTCTCTTTAATAAAATTGTTCTTCCTATATCCCGTGGATATAGCTAATACACCGTTAGTGAACTATGTAAATTTGTGTTTGATTCTTTATTCTTTTTACATTTTTTGTATTCTTTAATTGTCGATTTCGTAAAATGGGCCACTTCCAAATATGTAATAGAAAAAGGAAAACTGATTCACGAACATAGGATGTTCAATTCGATTGCATTTGGAAATTACACTGATATCATTGCAATTACCATTATTGTTATTACAACATGAGAATTATGAATTTGTTACTATTACTATATAATTATAAGTAAATTTGATTAAGCAATCCAATTATGTTTGCAATTGTTTTACATTACGATTGATTTATCAATAGAATCACATTACGATTATATCTATTTTTAGAATTGGTAAATACGACCTATGTTCATGTTGGCTAGCTCATTGGAACTTGATATGTACTCATTCTTATAAAGTTATTTGAAGATCGACCCAACTTTTGTTGTATTAAAAAAAAAAAAAAAACTAATTATACTTTTCGACCCAAACTTTCCTATCAACACCTCTATGTTTTTATATATCAATGGATTTGATTTTAATATAAGAAAACACTAAAAAAAAAATTGGAAATATTATGAAAGTATTGAAAATATTCACACCCATATGTATGAACAATATGGGTTTATGATGTCTTGCTAATTTTGGATGAGGAGTTTCATGTTTATTTTAATTTATTTTTTAAACATTTTAGTATTCTTTTTTTATTTTTTTAAATATTTGAAAATCATGGATAAGAAAATCATTTTAGGAAATTTTATTTTAACTTTTTTTGTATATATTATTTTATAAAAGCGTAATGTAAAACCTTCTTTCTATTCTTCTAGTACCTGATTAATAACTATTATTTGCATGGATAATTTTTTTTTTTTTTGAAAATAGTAGGTTGCATATGGAGATTCTGGTTAAATGAATAATGAAAAATTAATGGTAGATAAAGAAGTCTTTTTTTTTTTTAATTAAAAAATGGAAATTTGAGAAACTATAATAGTGAAGGACGAAAATAAACTATGTACGAAAGAAAAAAAGTCTAGTTTTTTTTTTTCGAAAAAATATTCATTAACCAATAACCAAACCAGAACCAATATCATCCTAAAAAATAGTTGAGGAAAACCACTCAGGAACAACAAAACCCAGCCCAACATCTTATTTAGAGAGGGAAGAAGAAGCATAAGAAAAAAAATGTATAAAATTCCTAAACTCAACCACCGCACGAGCAAGACGGTGAGCTGCTCCATTTGACTACCTAGAGCACCAAGAAACAGATTTAACCTAGGTCGAACCAAACAAGAAAGAAATACAACCTGCAAAGTCAGAAAACTCAGACAAATCCTCCCCATCACCAAGAACAGCCCTCACCAAATCAATACAATCATATTCCACAAATAATGGACAAAGTGAGATATCACACGAACTAACTTGAAGGGAAAGGCAAGATAACCCATCAAGCAACGTGAGCCCTTTGAGATACTTGATAGGCAACCTGCGGTATAGCTTGGTGCACCCAACGAAGACCAGAGACCCTAAGGAGTCACGAATGATCCAGTTGATCCTGCCTGAACCACACCAATCATTCCACAAAGTATCATAATTCATCTTCCAACATCCCACATAAGGAGGGGACCACGAACCATGACTCACCTGGGTCCTAGAACTAGGCAAAGGCAGAGAAGGATAACAAATGAACCCCAACTCCTTGGAGCGTAACAAGATCTTGTGGCAAAGAAATCCCTAGTCAATGGGGTTTTTGCTATGCTTTAAGGAGTTATGATAGTTCTAGATCTCCCACAATATGATGGCCGTGACATTGCGGTTGGAGTCTCTAATAATGTCTGTCAGAGCATCCTAACAATTTGCAGTACTCCAATCGTCTCTTGAATATTCAAAGAAGCGCACTCTGAAGGGATAAAAGTAAAACCAAATACTTTTATAAAACTTACATCCCCATAACACATGGCTTGAAGATTCTACATGCTTCTTGCAAAAGGAACAAAGATTATAAGTTAAATATGGACAATTGAAAGTACATAGATTACAATATAAAATATTTCAAAATATAGGTACTAAAATGTCACTTTAACTATTTTCAACTATATTTTTATCAAAAGGCTAGTTTTGGTCATAAAAGATTGTACAACATGTAATAAACTATAATAATTATTTTCCTCTTACTTTTTGTTCTTAATTTCTTTTCATAGTAATTATGAATATGGTTTGAAATGTTTGGTATATGGAATTTTCTGGGTTTGAAAGTTTAGGCTGAAATCTCGAAACTTTGGTGTTTTTCAACCCCATGCGATTTAAAGACCTAATTACAAGAATTTCTTGAACAAAAGCAATGATTAATTTTCAGACAAAGCACAGTTAAACTATATTTTATGAGCCAAATAGGATTAAATTTTTTTTTTTAACATGTTTGTATACAAAGAAATATTAACAACTAATTGTATAAAAAAAATCAGGAATTTGTCTTACTAAAGCAATCTATAGCTAAAGTATTTTAATTTCGACCCAAATAGGGCTAATGCATTTTCAAATTAACAACAATATTGATTTTACATTTTTTAATATAAGAAAAAGATTATATTATAAATATAGAGTAGGTAAGGGATTGTTTAGGGTGTAGAGTTGGTTATAATAATCTACGATTTTTATAATATGTGGGATTATATAGTAGTGTATGCGCTAGAAAATAATAAAAAAATAAACAAACTATTGATTTTTTTTTTTAGTGGTTTCATATTTGGTGCAAGAGTTTATCCTATTGCAACAATTGTAAGCAACACATCGATTAATCGTTGTAGTTGATATGTATGACAAAAGTTTGTTTGCAATAGTTGTGCAACTATTAGAATCTATATACAATTGTGGCACTTATCTCTAAGAACATATATATTAAACTACTATAAAATGTCTATCGTGGCACTTAATTTCCGGATACGTCTAAGGATGCGTCATTTTTTAATATATATATATATTTCTAAAAAACGAGGATACTGATACGTTAAAGATACATTTTTTCTTTAAAAAAATCTATGATATAAATAAATTTAGCATACAAGTTAATAATAATAGCACAAAATAGAATACAAACACTGAAATACAATATAATAAAAGCAACATCTAAGATGTTGAAGTACAATAATTAATAAAATACAATAGAAAAATGACTCATATTACAAAGAAGAAGAAGAAAATTAGAGAGAGAAGTATGAAGATAAACGAAGAACTTATTGTTAAAGATATCCAAATGGTTTATGTTTTGGTGGACTTTGTAGGGATTCAAATGTGAAGATGGAAATTAGATGATTCTAATCTCGGGTTTGGTCTGTTTTTTTTTTCTTCTAGTTTTGAACTCGAGTAATGAGTTTTTTAAATAGATTGCCTAATTTTAGATTGTGAAAGATTAAATGAGTTACTTGTCTTTTTTTAAAAAAATATGCATAAAAATAGATACGTCAAATCACGTGTCAGATACGTATCTGGAAAATATCTGAAAGTATAGATACGTCAAATCGCGTGTCAGATATGTCTCTGGGAAATATCTGAAAATATCAGTATCCGATACGTATCTGATACTGATTCTTTGCCTCATACGAAATATCTATGTTTCATAGAATAGTTTTTAGCACAGATATTTCTACTATTGCAGTAATGTAAGTTATAAATACTGATTCTTTGCGATAGTAGTAATGTAAGTTGAAATATCTGTACTTCATAGAATAGAATGCACTCCTAAAAATAATTTTTAGCACATTAGAAAAAAATTTATAATATAAGTTGAAATTAAACTATTAATCTTAATTAGATATTTGAAAATAATTAAATAAAATTCTTGCATATTAACATTTTACTTATTTTTATAACAAAAGTTTAAATAAATAACCTGAGTAGCTCAAACCAACTTGACCCAAAATATTTCATAGTTGATTGGATTCATTATTTAATAAAGGTTATTTGGGTTGAAAAAATTTTACAACCCGAAGTTTCGAACAAATGAATTGGATCTAAAAAAGTGTTTTAACCCAACCTAACCTAATCCTACGAACACCTTTATCTAAGACTTAGGGTTGCTTTTTAATCTACTATTGATATATCATTTAAAAAAAATTATAAAGAAGTTACATACCTTTCCAATTTATGGATTGATAAATTTTCACTTTAGTTCTTTTTTTAAAAAAAAAAAAAAAAATACAACAAATGGGGTATGCAATTAAATCTCCAACTTCAAAGAAATATATATCAATAACTTCTTTACTTTAGCATCATTTAAACATTTCATTATCTTAGAAACCTAAAGTAATAAGATAAATTTTAGGGGTTGTTGCAAATATACGAATCAAGCTCAACATATTCACAGATATAGTACAATGCAAAATAATTTGTAGATATAGACTATTCGAGTTTATCATAGATAGGATCATATCATCAGTAAGAGTCTATTAGTGATAGAGAAGTCAATCAACAATAGAGTCTACTAAATGTAGATTTTGCAATTATCCTAAATATTAATATCGACATATATAGAGAACGAAAATCCATTCAATTGGGTCTAAATATTGATAGCAATAAATGTTTTAATTAGGCCTCGTTCACTTATTTAATAGAAATGAAAAATCATACTATTACGTTTGAAAATAGATACTAATAAATGCTCTAATTACGCCTCATCCACTCAATCGATAGAAAATGAAAATTCATTTAATTAGGTCCAAAAAATGGTAGCAATATTATAAGGTTCTAATTTGGTGACATTTACTCATTAAAAATGTGTGAAGTATCAAAGTTAGCTTAGGTCAACGATAATTGACATGACCTTCCTGTCTAAAAATCGAAAATTTGATCCTTCATCCTTTTATAGTTGTTCTACTTAAAAAAAATTATTTGTAGATTATTGATTTTCATTTTTAATTGGCCGATAAACTAAAAAGGTTAAAATAACTTTTTGATCTATACATTTGAACCAATATCCATGTTCTTTGATATATCTAATTTTAGTTCATATATTCTCAATCAATCTTAAATTTAATATTTCATAAAGTTTTTTTATTAATCAAAATTGATTAAATAATTATAATAATTTTCATGTAAGAAAATATACTATGTGAATGAGTTTCAAAAATTCATAAATTAAAATAGTATTTTAACAAATGAACAACTTTTCTTGCTTACTTTCTTTTATCATTCTATTATTACTTTTTCCCCCCAAAAAAAAAGAAAAAAAAGAAAAGAAAAGAAAAGAAAAGAAAAGAAAAGAAGTAAATGTGTATTCACATTTCAACTAATAGTTTCTTACTTTTGACAAAAATCTTGGGAAGAAATTGAGATGGGAGTGATTCAAAATTCTAGAAGTAGACTCTTTCTACTAACTATATAGTTGGACCTTTCTTAATTTCTTATCATTCTATTTTAAATTTTAAACATTTTATTTTAATTTCAATATCATATAAGGGTCACAATTATAGTTAAACCATTTTCTTTCTAACCGTGTATGTATAAAGGTTTGAATCTTATTTAAATATACAAAGCTTTATTTAATTCCATAATTTTTAAACTTTCAAGATAAATATTGAATTTAAGAGAAAATATTTTAAATGACAAAATTATTGAAAATATTTATAAATAATAGCAAAATATCATAGTCTATTTATAAAGACTACTATTTGTATCTATTATAACATAGATATTAGTCTATTAGACACAAATAGTAGTCTATTGCGGTATATCTCGATCTGTCATAAATAGATAGTAAAGTTTTGCTATATTTATAAATATTTTGATTCGTGTTCCTATATTTAAAAACAACCCTAAATTTAAAATATGACTTCATTGTTATTCTGATATGTTTATGAAAACACATTAATATAAAAGTTTAGGACTATGGTTTCGTTTAATAACTATTTTCTTTTTAATATGTTTTTTTTTATTTTTTTTATTTTTCAAATCTGTGCTTTGTAAATCACATCAACACCTTTAGAGTGATTTACCATTCCGAAGCAAATATGTAATTTTTTAATCAAATCACAAAAGTTTAAAAGGTTTTCAAAAACTATATTTTTTTAGTTTTCAAAAAATTTGGCTTGGTTCTTAAAATTCTTCACAAAAGTAGATTAAATAAATAAATAAACTCTATGACACAAATAGTGTTTATAAGTATAATTTTTTAAAACTAAATTGAAATTCGAATAGTCATCAAACAAGGCCTACATCATTTATTTGTTATATGAATAAAATAAATAATTAATTGTATCACCATTAAAAAAAAAAAGATTGAACTTAGAAATAGGTAATGAGATTCAAGATATTTACTCCTAAATTTGCATGTTGTATTAATTTTATTCTAAAATTTCCATTTCATCAAATTGCATCAAATTTTTTATAAATGTTGGAATATGAACCTTAATCATGGAAAAATGTTCAGTTTCTACTCTTTTGATACGTTTACATTTGAGAATTCATTAAAAAGAAGTATTCTCATGTTTAAAATGATTTATGAAATGCATGAATTATGTTCAAAGTTATTAAATTAAATACATGAATTATGTTCATTTTGACTTATTAAATTATTTATACTAATATAAATCTAATGCTAAACAAATATTAACAAAATAACTTTAAGTTGAAATAAATTATATACATCTATAAAATCTAATAATTTAACACGTGAATCAGTAAAAAAGATAATATATTAAGTTATCATTCAATTTGACAAAATTGAAAGTCTAAACTAATAAATGATAAAGTTTAATAAGTTTAAAGATACAAATTTATAAAATAAATGTAAATTTAACTAACACAAAATTTATTAGTTTTGACTTAGGTGTTCGAATCCTACACCCAAAAAATAATAATAAATAAATACGAGTCACGTGATAAACAACATGTTCTAAATTATGTAGATATATGGTTTGTGGATACTGAATAGTAATATAGATGCGTCATGGAATATCTCAGCACTAGCATGAAATGACTTAATTACCCTTTGACGACTGACTTCAAATTATTCTTCCGAACATTCAGGCCAACTAAATGAAATGAGTGGTCCACGTCATCTTGTACCGTCACGTCAGCATTCTTAATTTTTCTCTCCAACTTTTCTGGTTTCTTCTAATTTTTCTTGTTCTTTTTCTTGAAAAAGTTGGAGTTGGCCTACCAAACACACCCAAATAAAGAAATAAATAAATAAATAAAACTTTGGTGTGTGTTTTGTTGAATTTATTTTATTTATTATTTTTTTTATCATCATTAAGTAAGATTGTGTCAATAAATTAATCTCTAATCTTCTTATCAATCTAGGTGATAAAAATTCAATATAGCACTTTTATATATATAATAATTTTGAGTTCAACATATGCTAATATAATTTAGCTACCTAACAAATTGGTAATTAGCAATGAGTTTGATGATATCATATTTTGGTTTGAGAGTATGGAAGTTAGGTATAGATCATGAGTTTGAGTTGGGGTTTTAAATTATTAACTTGACTTAATAATGAGAAAATGACTAAGAGCTAAAATATTGCTTTTGTGTGAAATTTGATAATTTCCTTTGAATTTATATGTTAGGAATTTTCTTTTTAGAAGATTAAAATTCAAGTCAAGGGAAAATATTTAAACTTATGACCTATAAAGAAAGTTACTAATAGTTTAATAATGTTATCTTAGTCCTTAGTTGCATAAATAAAATTCAATTCTCACTTGATTTTTTAAAAAAATATATATTAATAGATATTCTTGACAATAGTCAAATGACATAAGCAAATAAACAAAAGAGATCAATAAGATCTTGATCCTCAAAGCATTTTAAACAAAGTTCACATGTATGCTTGTACATGACATAGAAGATGACACACAATATTCAAATTATTAATCTTTACTGTTGTGAATTTGAGGAGCATAACGGGTACACAGATATAGAGAAAATATAATATAATAATTTTAAATATATAAAATAAAATAACTAAAAACATAAAATAACTAATATTATAAAATTGGATAATATGAAAATTAGTGGAAGTGAAATTCTCACCCATGCATGTGTGATTTTAAGATCCACCACTATTTATAGACAAAGTGACAAGTAGGATGTGGGCTTACATGGACGTCAGACATGAATAATTACAAGACATATAGACAACATGAAGGGTGACACATACCTTTGGTACACTAAGCAATGAACATCTATTTATTATTATAATATTCATAATACTCCCCCTTATATATCCACATATATATATATATATATATATATATATATAATATGCCTCCTTAAAACCTTACTAGAAAAACCTAATGACTCCTAGGGAAGGAAAAAGAGTACATATTTTATATAATCTAAAAGAATACAATATATTTACTCCCCTTATGAAAACATCTCTTAAGATCTCTAAGTCGCCGCATTCCAATGTTGTGCACCAATTTTTCAAAAGTTGTAAATAAGTTGCCTGGTTATCATTCGAACAAATTTGTTGTACAGTGATGTCGCCATTTTCTTCATGACCATGAGTGTAAAAAAGCTTCGGTTAAATATGCTTTGTTCTATCTCCTTTAATATATCCTCCTTTGATTTGGGTAATGCAAGTTGTGTTGTCTTCGTATAATATTATTGGAAGATTTTTATTAAGACAAGCCACACGTTTCACGATTGGGTTGAGTCATTGATTTTAGCCATACACATTCTCGACTAGCCTCGTGAATTGCAAGAATTTTAGCAAGATTTGAGGAAGTGACCATTATAGTTGGTTTCATCGATCACCATGATATAACAGTTCCTCTACATGTGAACAGATAATCTGTTTGAGATCTAGCTTTATGTGGATCAGATAAATATTCAGAATCTGCATAACCAATTAGATCAAAATTTGATTTATTTGAATAAAACAAACCCATATCGGTTGTTCATCGGAGATAATGGAGTATATGCTTAATTCCTTTCCAATGTATTTTTTGTAGGAGAAAACTATATCTAGCTAACAAATTTACTGAAAATGCAATATCTGGCCTTTTATTATTAGCAAGATACATAAGTGAACTAATTGCACTAAGATGTGGTACTTCAGATGTAACGACCCGACCTTTTGAGTACTCTGATAAGGGTCGTTACTCAAAATTACACATTTACATTCAAAACATTTTGACCATTGAAGAAAATAAATTGCAATAATAAAGACAGTTTTCCAAAATAAATAACAAATAAGAAAAACCTTTGTTCGGGGCCCCTAAAATAATGAAAAAAAAAAAAACTTAAACAAATAAAATTTTGACCAATATCGAGTTTCAAATAAAAACTTTTAAATAGCTTGAAAATATAAATTGAGCGGAAGCGATTTACATGTCCTATATAATACGATCACAGATCCCTCTTGTCATCCGCCGATTCGTTCCTATCATTACCTGAAAAACATAAATTAAGAAAGGTTGAGTATAAAATACTCAGTAAGTGATCCCATTAACGGGATCAGGCTATGCATCCACTAGCAAAGAAAAATAGCCCGTGGTTCATATAGCTACATCGATTTTTGATGATGAAAAGAAAACCGAAAGACGTACTATCTTACCTTGATATGCATGTCTAGCAGGTCGTAGGCACACCGTCAAACATGAAAATAACATGAACGTGAACCCATCGACTCACGCATGTCTATCGACCCATAGGTACACCGTCAAACATGGAAATAACATGAACGTAAACTTGTCAGCTCACGCATGTCTAGCGGCCTGTAGGCACACCGTCAAACATGAAATATGAAAAAAAGTAACATGAACGTAAACCTATCGGCTCACGCATGTCTAACGGCCCGTAGGCACACCGTCAAACATGGAAAAATAACATAAACGTGAACCTTTCAACTTACGCATGTCTAACGGCCCGTAAGCACACCATCAAACATGAAACTAGACCCGTAAGTCCTTTGAAATAAAATATGCGTCAAGGCGAGACAGTAAACCGCTCTATTGATCTATTCATGCATCACATACATAATATCAGTACTGATTAGAAATTCGACCATGCTCATAATACTTATAACTGTCATGCAACAAGTAAAACATAATGACAAAATCATGCTTCAAGAATCCATTAGTTAACTTTATAATTCTACACTAGGTCGCCTGGCACAAAGGCACCGATAATAGTACCACTTACTTGAACTTGGTAAAAAACGCAAAACAAAATCTCCTTAGAACTTCTTTAGCACACTTGAATCAACCTAAAATTGTGGCTTGGTCCAAGACAAATTCCAATACTCGATTTAATTAGCCAGTCTGATCATGAATTAAATCCAAAATCAATAACTTAATTTTCCCACCATTACTCTCAATCCAAAAGAATAACCATCCAACAACTTACCCAAAACTTACCGATCTTTACCAATTTTCTGCAAAACGAAAAATGGTCTCTAGCTTGATGGTCAATGTCTCAAAACTTTCAAATCTTGAATCTAAGTTTCACGCCAAAGAGAGGTTACTAATTTAATCCAAAATCAAATGGGTGAACTTCACCTCCTAAATTATAAGGAAAAATAAGTCTTACCCAAGGTTTTCCTCAAAATTCCAACAAAGATCGGGGCAGTGGAGGCCGACGGCACGTCGACTTGTGGCTGCCATAGATAGGCAGCAGGTGTTGCTGTCAAACGGCATAAATTGTTTAGGCTAGCGACTGGTAGTGAGGGTCTTGCATGAGGAGGGTTTGTGAGAGTGAGAGAGAAGGGGAATTTCTAGTTTTACAGATTTTATTCAGCAACGATTACGAACAAACCAAAGCTTTAAACAACGATCCAACCATTCAAAATGAAATTCTATATGTCTCGAACAGACCAAATTTCCCCGACAATCGACAATTTTGTGGAAGCTGTCGCTAAAAAACCGAATTGCTTTCTCCCCAATTTTTGGCCTCTTTTCACTCTCATTTAATTTCGAAAAAAAATCTTAATTCTTTTATTTTTTTTTCAAATTTTGAAAAGATGAGTAAAATATTTTTATCACAATATCTCCAAAATCTCCAAAGATTCTATTAAATTTATAAATCAATCAACTCCTCAAATTATCTTAATTTAGGCTTCAAAAACCAAAATTAAAGCATAAGATCCATCAATTTAAAACAAATTAAATCCTTCCAAATATTTAAATCAATTCAAAACCATGTGAAAATAATTATCTCTTTTAATTTTTTTTAAGTTGGCTCTAAAATTCAAAATCAAAGGGAAGCAAAATTCAATATTTTCAAGATAATAAGTTCGAATATCTAATCAATTAAATTCAATTTAACCAATAAAAGTTTTTCAATTATTTCAATTTAACCTCAATTTTCTAAATGTAAGAGAAATTTAAACTCAATAATTTTAGATAATTAACTTAAATTTTTTTGAAATTTGGGATGTTACATCAGAATCAAGAAGTTCTTCATTATCTTTTCGAGGTCGAAATATATCTTTCTTTATATCCAATGAATGGACTTCCGTATATTTAATGGATATGTTTTGTCCATATAAAATCTTTTTAAAATTTTTCTGTATAACTTGACTAATGATGTAACAACCCAGATTTGTACGCATACAGGAAATTAAATGTCAAATGTTAAGCCGGACGGAATTTTATTTAAAGGGGTGGTAAATGTAATGCCCTAACCTTAATTTAGAAAGCAGGAAAACAAATAAAATATATAATTAAGAATGAAAAATATATAAATTTAATAGAAAAATCGGGTGAAAATTTAGAAGGGGAAAAAATAGGAAATTTATTCATTATCCAAAATAATGAATAAGGGAGCAGAATTAGGGAGGATTAATTAGAAGTTGGACGCTAGCTAATCCAGGAGACAACGGGCAGTAGATAACTTTTTGTTTGGGCACTGCTCATTGGAAGAATTGAAGGTGAATTAATTGCCCATATACTCTTAAAATTTGAAAGAGTTAAAAAGAGGAAGTGGAATCAACAAACAGTGAAGGCAACCATGCGTGAAAACTAGCAAGATTGGAGAGAAAATTGGAGAGAGCGAGATTCTCAGCGAGACAGTGGGAGAGAGCGGGAGCAAGAGCGAGAGGGGGAGCGAGACCAGTGAGAGCGAGAGTGAGACTAGCGATAGCGAGAGTCACAAGAGCAAACCAGCGAGAAAGCTGAAGAGAGTGTGATTCTGAGAACAGAAAGAGCGAGATTTGGACAGAAGCATAGATTATGTGTTGAATTTGGCCACGATCTTATAAATTATACATGGAAAAACCCTAAAATTGAATACAAACAAAGAATGATGACGTAAGGACAAACGTTAGCCAAGATTAGGTGTCTTATTGAGAGGAATCCTTAAACCCTAAGTAATTTTAAAGAAGCCACCTGTAGGATGATTTGTCACACTGAGAAGAGCTGAAAACTACTATAAATAGGACCCTTTGCCGAAGATTTAACCCATTCTCAAACAAATCTCAGTAACAAAGAATCATGTGAAAAAGTAAGTGTGAGTGAGGAAGTTCTGTGAGGTTAAAAGAGAAAAGCTCGGGTAAGGTACTGCCCAAAATTCCTTCTAGTTTAAAAAGGGAAAACTTTACTGATCAAATCATAAAGAATAATAAGGAATAACTAGATCACAGTAAGTAGTTTATCTCACCCTCTCTTTAAATGTTCTATGGTAGTGTACCTTTATTATGTTGCATGATTATGTTAATTGTTATATTACATTACTTGTTTAGAACACGTTTCTCTACAAGGGACCCCATGCATTATGTTTGTTCACGATTACATTAAAATCAAGTTTTAATTAGGTGTAAGTTATGCTTCCAGTCTAATCTTACGTTTATGTTAATGGTTGATGTTGGATGCGACTCTGGCCCTACTGACTGCATGACCCGCTAATCATCAGATGGGTTAGTTTTCGCTTAAGTTCTCATCTTCCTATCAGGGCGGAGAAATTTATACGCTAGGGACTAGCAGGGTATGTATGGTTGCACCCCTCTAGTCCAATATTACGTTTATGCTAATGGTTGATGTTGGATGCGACTCTGGCCCTATTGACTGCATGACCCGCTAATCATCAGATGGGTTAGTTTCCGCTTAAGTCCTCATCTTCCTATCAGGGCGGAGAAATTTATGCTTCCAGGGCTGGCAGGGCATGTATGGTTGCACCCCTCTAGGCCTATCTTACGTTATGTTTACGCTAGGGACTAGCAGGGTATGTATGGTTGCACCCTCAAGTCCAATATTACGTTTATGCTAATGGTTGATGTTGGATGCGACTCTGGCCCTATTGACTGCATGACCCGCTAATCATCAGATGGGTTAGTTTTCGCTTAGGTTCTCATCTTCCTATCAGGGCGGAGAGATTTATGTTGGAAGCATAACCGACCACCACATGTTATTATACGTTTTCGGTTCTAACCATATGTTTTCATGACATGTTGCTTGTGATTGTGCATTTGGTCACTACTCTACGTGAGAACTACTTACTGGGTATATTATATACTCATCCTATATTTTTACAGACTTTGTAGGTAAGTACACAACGTAGATGGTAGAATTGGACGTCGCTCAAATGGCCAACCATCAAACTCACTATTATAGGCACATGCATTTTGTACCACCACGCTAATATTTTATGGATCCTGGTGTTTTGATAAATAAACTTTTTATATAGTTTTTCTATCTAATTAATAAAATTTAGATATGTTCTTTGAAATTTTCACCTAAACTCATCTCATGATAGAAAAGTCTAAGTATGCATGTCGTAGCGGTCGGATCATAATGTGTAAGGATCCGGACGTTACAAATGAATAAATATTCCATCTACTAAATGCTCAATTTGCAAACCAAAACAAAATTTATTTTTTCCGAGATCTTTCATCTCAAATTATTTCTTAAGATATTCTATTGCCTTGAAAGCTGTTCCAATTATATTCAAGTCATCAGCATATACAGTTATAAAAGCAAATCTTGATTGTGTTTTCTTTATAAAAACACATAGACATATTGGATTATTTTGATATATTTCTTTCAATAAATATCCACTCAGGCGATTGTACCACATCCGTTCTGATTGTTTCAATCCATATAGTGATCTCTATGACTTTTTTTAATACCATTCCCGAAAATTTGATGTATATGTTTCAGGTACCTTAAATTCTTCTAAGATTCTCATATAAATATCATTATCAAGAGATCCATATATATGCTGTGACTACATTCATAAGATACATATCTAGACTTTTATACACAGTCAAGCCAATTAAATATCTTAATGTAATTGCATCCACCACTGGAGAATACGTTTTCTCAAAATCAATACCAGGTCTTTGTGAAAAACCTTGTGCAACTAGTCTTGGTTTATATCTTGTGACCTCATTATTTTCATTTTTTTTCCTCACAAATTTTTCCGTTCAAACTACTAATCCAAAAGCCTGACGTTTTGAAAGTGAGTTTAATTTTGCCTCGATTGTTTCTTTCCACTAAAGCCAATTTTTTCTATGTCGACATTCTTCAACAAATTTTGGTTCAAGATCCTCATTTTCATATATAATATCAAGAGCAACATTATACCCAAATCTGTTGTCAATAATTACATTAGTTCGATTCCATCTTTTTCCTGTCATGACATAGTTTATTGAAATATTATTATTATCTTTAGGTATTTCACCTTCCTCACTAGTCATGTCGAAGATTTTTTATGGGTATTTACATCCTCAACCAAGTCTTTTTCACTATTAATTATTTTTTCATTTTCGAGAATTTTTATCTTTGGAACCCACTGGTCTACTACACTTTTGGCATGTTCTAGAATCATTAGTGACAACTTGTTGTGTTGGGATATCAATTTTCAATGGAACATTTACAGCTAGCATATGTGACCTAGTTACTTTCTTTGCATCTATAAATGTATCTAGTAATTGATTTGCTATATCTTGCAAATGAATTATTTTATGAACTTCAAGTTCACATTGATCTGTATGGGATCAAAATGAGACAATAACGATGCATTTTATGTAATTTCTTTTTCCGACTTCTTAATTCCTCCCCCTAATTTTGAAAAATTTGTCTCATTAAAATGATAATTAACAAATCGTACAGTAAAGATATCACTCGTCAGGGGTTCAAGATATTTAATAATTGATGGGGAATCATATCCAACATATATTCCTAACCTCCTTTGAGGACCCGTCTTAGTGCGTTGTGGTGGAGCAATTGGAACATATACTAAACATCCAAAAATTCTCAGATGGGAACTACTTACTCATAACCATAAACTAATTGTAATGGCGGGTACTTATGATAAACTACTGACCTAATGCGTACAAGTGACGCTGCATGCAAAAAAGCATGTCCTCATACAGATGAAGAAGCTTAGCTCTCATAAGTAATGATCTTGCAATTAATTGCAAACATTTTATAAATGATTCTGCTAAACCATTTTGTGTATGAATATGAGCTACAGGATGTTCAACACTTATCCCAATTGACATACAATAATTATCAAAAGCTTGAAATGTAAATTCACCAGCATTATCAAAACGAATAGTCTTAATTATATAATCAGGAAATTATGCTCTTAACTTAATTATTTAAGCAAGTAATTTTGCAAATGTAAGATTTTGACTTGATAATAAACACACGTGTGACCATCTATTGGATGCATTTATTAATACTATAAAATATCTAAATGGTCCACTTGGTGGGTTAATAGATTTATATATATCACCATGAATTCATTCTAAAAATGCAGGTGATTCAGTCCCCACTTTAGTTGGTGATGGTCTAATTATTAATTTTCCTTGAGAGCAAGCATCACATGAAAATTCATTAGATTAAAGAATCTTTTGGCTCTTCAATGGATGTCCATTTGAATTCTTATCATTATAGATCCTGGATGACCCAATCGGTCATGCCAAATTGTAAATATGTCTGGATTCATGAACTTCAGGTACATTGTTGCATATGTTTCAATTACTCATATATGAGTATAATACAATCTAGAAAATAAAGTAGGAAACTCTTCCAATATACGTTTTTCATTTGAGACTATGGATATAATATATAGATACTCTACATTATTCTTACTATCAGTCTCAATATGATAACCATTGCAATGTATATCTTTAAAACTTAGAAGATTTCTCTTTGATTGACTAGAGAACAATGCATTATCAATTGTAAATTTTGTTCATCTACGCAAAATAATATTTGTTTTTCTAAAACCTTCTATCAAGTTTGTAGAACCTAATATTGTGTTTACTTTTGCATTCAGCATTGTCAATTTGGAAAAGTATTTTTATTTGTAAGTATTGTATGTGTAGTTGCACTGTCTGTAAGACATAGATATTCTTTACTCATTTTTGAGTCACCCAACATATGAAAATGATCCATATTTCTTCATTAAAAGAAAATAATTACAATAAGAAAAATAAAACTTAAAATATATAATAGTTACTAAAAAACATGAAGATAGATAAAAGAAAATAATAACATTAAGTCTAGATATTCTCAAAATTAAAAGAAACACTTGATGTTCCATCAACTGCGCCAATCTTCTCTTCAGAAGATTCAAAGAAGTCTGCTACATCTAAATTTGTCATATGGGATGGGTCAAATATGTCATTATCCTGGTATGCAAAATTTGCTTCCACATTTTTCTCTTTTTCCTTCAGGGAGGCTTGATAGAGGTCAACTAAATGTTTTGACGTACAATAGGTACTTAACCAATGCCCAATCATTCCGCATCGGAAGCATTTATTTTCAACACTTTTTGAACTCTTATCTTGTGAAGCTTTTCCTTTGTGGTCATCATTTTGTGTGGTTTTTTTGAAATTTGAATGATTAAAACAACCACCACGAAAATAATAATTATTTCTTCCTCTACCACGATCACGACCTCGACCACGACCACGTCCTCGACTACGATTATTATTAAAATTCACAGCATTCAGCTCTGGGAATGGTGTCGTTTCGTTTGGTCGAGATTAATGATTTTTCATCAATAACTCGTTGTTTTGTTCGTCTACGAGAAGACATGAAATTAATTCAGAATACTATTTAAAACCTTTCTCTCGATATTGCTGCTATAAGAGGATATTCGAGACATGAAATGTAGAAAATATATTCTCTAACATATCGACATCAGTAATTTTCTCTCTACATAATAACAATTTTGAACTGATTTTAAATAATGCGGAGTTGTAATCACTTACTAATTTGAAATCTTATAGAATCAAGTATATCCACTCATAACGAGCTTTAGGAATAATAACTTTTTTTTTTGATCATACCTCTTTTAAATCTTTCCATATTAGATATGAGGGATCTTTTATTGTAAGATACTCTATTTTCAATCCCTCAATGGAGATTAACGAAGAAATATCATAATTTGTTCTTTGTCCTCTATTCGATGTTTCGTAATTTCTCTTCTTTAATAGTCTCTCCACATATATCATAGCCATCTAGGTGGATTTCAAACATCAAGTAACCCATGAAAATAATTATGTGACGTTATATGCAAGATGACATTCTGAATTTTGTGAAGATTTTTTCATGGCACACTATCCATAAATATTGTACTATGTTAAAATAGTTAGTAGATATTGAGTTAGCAGAAAACATTAAATTGATTATTATAACGAAGAGGGAAAAACGGACTACCTTAGAAACCTATCTTTAAGTAAAAAACGACAGGAAGCTTTACTGATAACGTGTTGTGAATTGAGAAGACAACGAAAACACGGATATAGAGAAAATATAATATAATATATATTTATTTAAATAATATTAAATAAATATCAAATATAATATAAATAAAAATAACTAAAATTATAAAATTGGATAATATAAAAATTAGTGGAAGTAGAATTCTCACAGATGTATGTATGATTTTAAGATCCACCAAACGTCACCATTTATAGGCAAAGTGACAAGTAGGATGTGGACTTACATGGACACCAAACATGATTAATTACAAGACACATGGAGAACATGAAGAGTGACACGTGATTTTAGGATACTAAGCAATTGACATTTATTTATTATTATAATATTCATAATATTTACAAATATGTTTTTTTATCAGTAATTATTATTATTATTATTATTTTAAGATTTCATATGGTTTATTTATAAATAAGCACGATTTTTTCTTCATCATATCATCAAAACATATTTCTATTTATTATTTAGGGCATATATTAATTTTTATACCCCTAAACTTTGTGGGTTTATCAATTAAAACTATAAACTAATAATTATATTAATATAACCTTCGTAAGTATATCAAATTACACCTTCAATAAGATTTTGTTCAATCACTAACATCATGTAAAACTTATAATTTGATCAATTAAACTTCTAAATATTCTTAAGCCAATCAATTTAGATCATTCATTAATGATTACATTTGAAAACCGTTAATGCATTAATGCTTAAACGTGTGTAGAATTTCTTTAAATGTTGGTTTTATAAAATGAACAATTAAAGTAAATGCATAGATGAATCTAAAAGAAAATTTTGATTAAAAGTCGAAATTCATTGATTAAATGTATAAATATTTAGACTTAGTCTTTGTGGTTAAGAAGGTTAGAGATTCTTTAAGAGGGTTGGTTGATGTTTCTTAGGGACTATTCTTAGCCTCTTGAAGTTGTATTTATACTCATACTTCTCTTTACAAATTAACTTGTGAAATACATTTGTAATATGGTAATAGAGCCAAATTAGGCAATTTCTACCATCTCCAGCCCTCTGTCCACAAGTCTATGTCCTCTGTTCACAACCAATAGATTTCTGTTCCCAAATTTATCGGACCCCTGTTTCCAGATTCCTCCGCCTCTGCCACCCAAATCTATTGCCTCCGCCTCACATAACTCCCTATTCGCACAACGAGCCGAGTCAGTCCACCTTAATAAGCCGATCAGATCTCTGTTTCTAGATCCACTGGACTCGTCTCCATCGCTCAAAGAGGTTTGTGCCCTTTATTCGCCAACATTGCCCGTGCACTCTATTCACCGACATCACATCAGCTCCCACCAAGCCAGCCCACCAGATCCCTATTCATCGTGCCATATCCCAAACAAGCTAGATCCAAACAACGAGCCAAAAGCCGACCATCAAACGAGAGTTGATCCAACGAGCTGTTTTCGTCAAGTCAAGCCTCAAATGAACCGAGCCAGTCCAACAAGCCAAGCCAATCCAACAAGCCAAGCCAATCCAACAACCCAAGCCACTAAGCCGTGCCGACGAGCTATTTTGTTTCCAACGGAGTCGAGCTGCCGAGCCAAGCCATCAGTCAACTGAGCCAAACTGAGTCACAAGCCTTTTTTTTTTTTTTTTTTTTTCTTCCCAATTGAGCCAAGCCAAATCACATGGAGAAGGATCATGTGTTTCGCCCTATTAGTACTATACTTGATGGGACAAATTATCTTACCTAGGCCCATCAAATGAAGAGTTTTCTAATAGGGCGTAAGTTAGGCTCATCCATATTAAGTTTAATGCATTTGATGACATCAAGAGTTTATGGGATTTCCTGTCTACATGTTTTCAATTTATTAGATTAGCTCATTTTTATCAACTGCACAACACTCTTATTAGTCTTAGTCAGGAGACTGGCTTATCCGTTAACGAATATCTGGCCACACTTCAACCAATTTGGACATAATTAGATCAAGCTAAAATTAGTGCTAATCATCTTCGTCTTATTAAGGTTCTTATGGGGCTTTGTCCATAATATGAATCTTTTCGTGCTGCTTTGCTACATTGTAGTCTTCTTCCCTCATTGGACATGGCAATTTAGGAAATATTGTTTGAGGAAAAACGTCTTGGAATTTCTTCTTTCAGGTAATCTGAGGTAGTGCTTGCAAGAAATCATTTGGTCGGTACTTCTGGAGCTCTTTTATGTAAAAACTGTAAGCTCACCGGGCACAAATTTGTTGACTACCCAAAAGTCGAGTTCAAATGTTGTCACAAATGCAGGCATATTATGGACAACTGTCTCACATGACCATCTCGACCTCCAGGACATTCTTCAAAGACAAGACATGTTAGTAAGCCTTGTTCTGCCTCTATTGTTGCAGCCGCCTCTACTAATTCCGAACCTTCTCTGTCTAATTTTTAGATGAGTGATTTGCAGGACTTGCTTAAACATGTGATTTTGTCCAATTCCTCCGCCCTTGCGGTTTCTCCAGGTAATCGAGGGCTTCTTGATTCTGTATGTTGTAATCATATGACTTCTGATTTTTCCCTTCTGATGACACCCACACCTACCAAATCCCTTCCTTCCATATATGCTGTTGATTGTTATGCTATGATCACATCCCATGTTGGATCCATTGACACTCTCACACTCCAACTTTCCAATACTTATTGTGTTCAAAACCTAACCTTTAATCTTGCTTCAGTTGGACAGTTGTGTGATCATGGCTTAACTATTTCTTTTTTTTTTTTCTACTAGGTGTCAGGTTTAGGATTCACGGACGGGAAAGATAGTTCGTGCGTATCGCAAAGTGAGAAGATTATTTGAGCTCACATCACTTCGGCAACCTGTTAGTTTTCTTTTTACTCCTGTCAATGACTCTGCTATATATCAGTGACATCTTCGTCTTGGTCATGCCTCTTCTGAAAAACTTCTTCATTTGATTTCTTGTAAAAATTTGAATAATATTTCCAAGTTTATTCCCTTTGATTGTGTGAATTGCAAACTTGTTAAACAACCTGTATTATCATTTTCTCAGTCCAATTCTATATGCGATTAGCCTTTTGACTTAATTCACTCTGACATTTGGGGTCCTTCTCGTACTTCTATTGTTACTGGATATCGCTATTTTGTCCTGTTTATTAATTGTTACTCTCGGTCCACCTGGATATATTTTCTAAAAAAATCGTTCTGCCTTGCCTTAAATATATATTGATTTTGTGAATATGGTTCATACTCAGTTCTCTTGTACAATTAAAGCTCTTTGTATAGATAACGCCTTGGAGTATGAGAACTCTAGGCTTCTTTCCTTTCTCACCTAGCAAGGCACTTTTGTCCAACGCTCTTGTCCCCATACCTCCCAACAGAACGGGAGAGCGGACCGTAAACATTGCCACATTTTGGATTCTGTTCGAGCTCATCTCTTGTCAGCCTCTTGTCCTACCAAATTTTGGGGTGAGGTCGCCTTTACTTCTGTTTACACAATCAATCGCCTCCCTTTGTCTGTCCTTCACAATGTTTCTCCATTTGAACATTTATACGGTACTCCTTCTGATTACTTTAACCTCAAAATCTTTGGTTGTGCATGTTTTGTTCTTTTCCATCCCTATGAACATACTAAACAATGACTATATGCACATCTTTGTTGCTTCATTGGCTACGGAACCGAGCACAAAGGTTTCCACTGTTGGGATTCTCCTTCAAACAGTTTGCACATATCTCATCATGTCACTTTCTGGGAGCATACAATGTTTTCTAGTCTCCCGACCTTTCATGCTTCTCTTTCAGGTTCTCTTCTCTTTCTTCCTGATGATTCGGTTGACATTTTTCCTTCATATGCATCCTCTTGTGATACTGAGCTTGAGCAATTTGTGGTCACCTCTATTGATCACAATCCTTCAACTGTCTCACTTGTGGAGTCCGAACCTGCTCCTGATCCTGCTTCTCCTGTTTGATGCTCCACTTGAGTAAGAGTACCTCCCATTCATCTTCGAGATTTTCATTGTTTTTCCACTATCATTTCCTTGGTTGAACTTACCTCTTTTCATGAGGCGAATACTAACCCCCTGTGGCAGCAAGCTATAAGTGACGAAGTCCAGGCATTAAATAAGATGCACATATGGGACTATGTTGACTTAACTCCTGGTAAGAACCCTATTGGTTGCAAGTGGGTATACAAGATCAAGACTCACTTTGATGGTTCTATTGAACGATATAAAGCCCGAATGGTGGTAAAAGGATACTCTTAAGAATATGGGGATCGATTGTGAAGAAACCTTTGCATCTGTGGCCCAGGTGACATCTGTTTAGAGTCTCTTAGCCATTGCTACAGCCAAACAATGGCCTCTGTTTTAGATGGATGTTAAGAATGCTTTCTTTAATGGGGCTTTATTTGAGGAAGTCTATATGCAATGACCCTAGGTATCTCTCTGACACGACATGGTATTTTCTCAAGTTGACCTTAATGGGGCTTTATTTCAGTTCTACATTGTTCAACTTGGGTTTACGTCGAGTCCTCATGACACGACACTTTTTACACGTTAGACAGACCATGGTATTTTCTCCTTCTTCTATATGTTAATGATATAATTATTACTAGAGATGATCCTCCGGTTATTTCTAATTTGCAACACTAGCTTGACGAGCACCTTGAGATGAAGGATTTGGGATCCTTTAGTTACTTTCTTGGTCTTGAGGTATTAATGAGCTCTACTGGCTATTCATTGTCTCAAGCGAAGTATGTTTCGAACTTATTGGTGCATTCTGAGATCACTGACTCTGCTATAGCCTCGACACCACTCGACCCTAATGTTCGCCTGACTCCGTTTGATGGAGTTCCTCTCGAAGATGCCACTCTCTACCGTCAACTTGTTGGTAGCCTGATTTATCTAACAGTGACTCGTCCCGACATTGCATATGCTGTTCACATTGTAAGTTAGTTCATGGCTGCTCCTCGAAGCATTTATTTTACTGATGTTCTCTGTATGCTTCGCTGTGTCAAGGGGACTCTAGGGCATGGCCTTCAGTTTTCATCCCAGTCATCCCTGATCTTATCCAGCTACTTTGACGCGGGCTGGTGATCCTACTAACCAACGTTCTACTTTAGGTTATTGTTTCTATCTTGTCAACTATCTTATTTCTTAGCGGAGTAAGAAATAGAACGTTGTCTCTCGCTCTAGTACAGAGTCTAAATATCACGTCTTAGCTGATGCTACGTCAGAGTTATTATGGCTTTGTTGGCTTCTTGCTAATATGGGAGTTCCTCAGCTGTCTGCCAACATCTTTCACTGTGACAATTGTAGTGCGATCCAGATTGTTCACAATAATGTTTTTCATGAGCGCACCAAAGCATACTAAGAATAACTATCATTTTGTTCGACATCACCTTCAAAGTAAAACTTTTCTTTTACGTGCTGTTTCTAGTATTGAGCAACCTGCTGATATTTTCACCAAAGAACTTTTCTTTTACGTGCTGTTTCTAGTATTGAGCAACCTGCTGATATTTTCACCAAAGCTTTGTCTTCTGGACGCTTCATTCTCAAGTTGATTCCTACGTTACCACCTTAAGTTTGAGGGAGTGTGTTAAATGTATAAATATTTAGACTTAGTCTTTGTGGTTAGGAAGGTTAAATATTCTTTTGGTGGGGGAGGGGTTGGTTGATGTTTCTTAGGGACTATTCTTAGCCTCTTGAAATTGTATTTTTACTCATACTTTTATGCACAAATTAACTTGTGAAATACATTTGCAATATCATTCCTTTATGAAAGTTTAGAAGTTTAATTGATACAATTATATATAAATTTCGTACGGGATTTTCCCAAACAAATGTAATGGAGGGTAAAAATTAATATGCTTACAAAAAGTTGAGTTCAAATAAATGATATAATTACTAAATCAAAATTTTGATTGATACTACTCAGTATATAAATTGATATTTTTTCTATTATTTATTTATAGGCATATTTATCTTTAAACTATAATAATCTACACATATTTTGAAGAGACAAACTTCATAAAGTTGAAGTTGTTTACTCAATATATAGCATAAAGTTATTTATTTATTATTATTATTTGTCTTCTTTTGAAAAAATTCTTTCCGAGACCGGGGATGCCGACAAGAAAACAAAAAATATGAAACAAATAATTAAGAAGAAAAAAGTAGTGGACATCAAAATTTGACCATTAATTATTGTTTTATGTTTGTTGGACGAACCATGTTAAACGTTTGCATGTTCAAATTTTGGGAAGCCAATTTCGATTACTCTTAAGAAATAGATATTTTAATTAAATATAAAAGTCTAGGCAGATGTGGATCATGAATTAAAAAAAAAAAAAAAAAGAAACCACAAAGAAAAGAAGAAAAAAAAAACCACCTTTTGGCCATTAAATTTTAGGTTCTAATTTTCATTTGGTCCTAAACTTCCAAAAGTTACGAATTTAATATTTAAGTTGAGTTTTGTTATAAATTCATGAAAATTGGAGAAAGTGGAGATTTTAGAGAAATTCCTTATTTCATATTTTTTTAATTTATTTTATTTTATCTATTTATATATTATGTTTCATTTATTTTAATATTATATTATATCTCTCCATATTTGTGTTCACGTTGTGCGCCATTGTGCTTCTCAAATTTACAACATATTATTAGCACGCGCACCTATCGTTTTTCTCACCAAAGGTAGGTCCTAAAGTATGCCGATTTTTCCCTCTTCATTATAATTAATAAATTTAATGTTATTTTGCATATTTAATATATATTAACTTTCTAATATAAATATAATATTTTGTAATATTGTTACTAAGAAAATATTATAAAATTAGAATTTTTAGTATTTGATATTAATGGTAATAATTATTTGTTAGTAGTGCTTAATGTCAAAATACACCTGGATGTCATAAAAATGTGATCATCAGAAAACAATTTTTCTTCCTAAAGCTCAGCGTAAATGGATGCACTTAAGGCTCCAAAATTTTAAATCAATATGTTAGAAAAGACATTTTTCTATATTTCGGATATGCTCCTACGTTAGCAATATCAAGATAAATTTTAAACAATCTTCTGAACTAATTTCATGACTTCTCGTGACCGAACAAAATATCGAGTTATTGATAAAAAATCATGAATCTCAACCAACTGGAACAACATCATTTCCTGAAGTGAATGCTGTGAATGTTAATAATCGTGGTCGAGATCGAGGTTGTGACCTTGGCAGAGGAAGAAATAATTATTATTTTCGTGGTGGTTGTTATAATTATTCAAATTTCAAAAGAACCACACAAAATGGTGATCACAAAGGAAAAGCTCTATAAGATAAGAGTTCAAAAAGTGTTGAAAATAAATGCTTTCGATGCGGAATGGCTAGACATTGGTCATGTACCTATCGTATGTCAAAACACTTAGTTGATCTCTATCAAGCATCCTTGAAGGAAAAAGAGAAAAAGTGGGAGCAAATTTTGCATACCAAGATAATGACATATTTGATCCATCCCATATGACAAATTTGGATATGGCGGATTTCTTTGAATCTCCTGAAAAGAAAACTGGAAGAATTGATGGAACATCAAATGTTTCCTTTGACTTTGAAAATATCTTGACTTAATATTTTTTTTATTCATCTCCATGTTTTTTTCCCTCTTAGTAGTACCTTTGTATATACTAAATGTTGTTTTTTTTTATTGTAATTATTTTCTTTTAATGACGAAACCTGGATCATTTTCATATGTTGGGTGATCAAAAAATGAGTAAAGAATATCTATGTCTGGCAAATAGTGCAACTACACATACAATACTTACAAATAGAAAATATTTTTCCAAATTGACAATGCTAGAAGCAAAAGTCAATACAATATCAGGTTCTGCAAACCCGATTGAAGGCTTCAAAAAAGCAAATATTATTTTGTCTAGAAGAACAAAATTTACAATTGACAATGCATTATTCTCTAGTCAATTTATAGAGAAATCTACTTAGTTTTAAATATATATGTTGCAATGGTTATCATACTGAGACTGAAAGAAATAATAATATGGAGTATCTTTATATCATATATATTATCTCATATGAAAAATACTAGAAGAGTTGCTTGCTTTATCTTCTAGATTATATTATACTCATATACGAGTAATTGAAACATATGCAACAATGAGCCTAAAGTTCATGAATCCAGACATATTTATAATTTGGCACGACAGATTAGGTCATCTAGGGTCTATAATGTTGAGAAGAATTATTGAGAATTCAAATGTGTTGGGTTGTATGTCCTAAAACTCGCAGTTTGTAGAGTTAGACATTTTCTATAAACAATAAAGATATTATTTAACATTTCTTGAATATATCTGTTATTGAATTTGTAAATTGCACTTATAAAGACTAAAGCCAATAAATTAAGATCAATAGCTATTATATGAATACTTGAACTTTATGTGGAGACATAAAAGTGGATCAAATTCGAGTAAATAGTCAAAATGATCTATAGTGTACAAATAAGGTTGGGTGCCTTATTCTGATAACACTATCAGATGCGACCCACTCTGTAGTTGTTACAATTTGTTGTAAGATTCTATAAACGAGGTGATCCTGATTCGTTCATGTGATGAAATGAGGAGTGAGTGCGTTATATGCAATTATTTTGCATAAGATCGGACCAAGAAATAAGTCACTTTTACTTTATAACGCTGTTTACTATTTAAAATTGACTATTTCGCTTAGATGACCTAGGTATCTCGATCTTAATTCTGAGCTAACTATGAACTCCTGTTTATTCGGGATTATCCTGTGATCTGCATAGGTGAGAGTAGTATAACATCGCTGCTCAATAAGCCTCCCATTTCTAAGATAAGATCAGATAGATAGCTGGGGATATAGTTCTGCAAAATGGAATTCATGCCTGCCCGATTTAAGGGATAGGAGGAAGGTTATTCTCTTAAGTGCTGAATCCAGGTCTTGAACATGGGACCCCACCCTCTCATTGGCCCGAGATGGATCCGGTTTAGTGATTGGAACACAAACTAATTATTCATTAGAGGATGAGTGGAACTTAAGGAGTCAGACGTAATTTCGGGGGTAAAACAACATTTGACCCGACCGTTATTACAAACAACCTATGAAGGGTCAACTTATTGATTATGGTTAAATCAAGTGGACACAAATATATCTATAATGATTATGGTTAAACAAGTCAACTTACTAATTATGGTTAAATCAAGTGGACACAAAGATATCTACAGTGAGGAAAGTGCAACTTTTGAGCTATAATGGTGTGACTTGGTAGTTAACGAATATTGATTAATTTGGTCTAAAGAGTTTTAGCCAATTAATCTCAAACCGTTGGAGTACATGATCTGTAGGTCCATAAAGTCTTTCTACTAGCTCGTAAAACATGAACATCTTGAATTAATAAATTAAATAAATTTGAAATGATATCAATTTAAAGTGTTCAAATCGAATATCGATTTGAAGTGTTCAAATTGAATTTAGGGTTTGAGTTTGAATAGTTCAAATTCAAAATTAGAGTTTATATAATTATATTTGATATAATTAATTAATGTTTAATATGTTGAAATTAAACGAAATTGGAGAGTTTATAATATTTAAATATTGATTTAAATATTAATTACATGAATAGGGTTCATATTTAAAATTAGGTGTGTGATTAATTTAATATTTGATATTAAATTATTATTTAATTAATTAATATCAAATTATTTTTCAAATTTAATTCAATTTAATTCAATTTAAGAAATTGTATTTTTGAAATTTTGATTTAAATTAATTTTGAATTAATTGAAGCTAAAATTATGTTTGGAATTTGGACTTTTCCATTTAATAAAAAAATCCAATGTTCCATTAACTAGGAGGTGGAACTCTGCAATTCACACATCTATCCCAATTTAATCTTCAAGTTTGAGGTGTCTTTGACTAAATTCACTTAGGCTTGCATGTAGTTGAAGAATAAAACCACTCCAATTTTGTGTGAATTTGAGAGAGACGAAGTTGGAAGTACTAGAGGAAAAGTTTCAGCTGAGTTCTTCTCCTTCACCTGAAAACTCATCCCTTTCCCTTCACAAATTCAACTCAGTTGTGAGTTCCACCATTCAAATTCAAGGCTGAGAATAGTAGAGAAGATCTCTTGGTGGTTCACTGAAAATTTGAAGTTGAGGATTCGTGAGGAGCAGCTTGCATTGGAGGATATTCAAAGATATGTATTGAAACCTTCTTAATTACTTATGAACATGCTTGTGTTGATGTCAAAATTATAGAATTAGAATGCTTAATGATCCTATTTTCTTCCGTTGCTTGTTTCTGTATTCCAATAAAATAGACTTTCATTGAAGAGCCAGAAGATTCTTCAATCTGATGAATTATCATGCAATGCTTGCTCTCAAGACAAATTAATAATTAGACCATCACCAACCAAAGTGGGAATTGAGTCCCCTGCATTTTTAGAACAAATTCATGGAGATATATGTGGACCTATGAACCCACCAAGTGAACCATTTAGATATTTTATGGTATTAATAGACGCATGCAACAGATGGTCATACATGTGCTTATTATCAAGTTAAATTCTTGCATTTGCAAGACTACTTGCTCAAATAATTAAGTTAAGATCACAATTTCCTACTACACAATTAAGACCATTTGATAATGCTGGTGAGTTTACATCCCAAGCTTTTGATAATTATTGTATGTCAATTGAGATAAGTGTTCAACATCACGTAGCTCATGTACATACACAAAAATGGTTTAGCATAATCATTTATAAAACGTTTGCAATTAATTGCAAGACCATTACTTACAAAAGCTAAACTTCCTACATTTGAATGGAAACTGCTATTCTACATGCAGCGTCACTTGTATGCATTAAACAAGTAGCTTATCATAAGTACTCGCCATTACAATTAGCTTATGACCATGAGCAAAATATTTCCTATCTGAGAATTTTTGGATGTACAGTATATGTTCCAATTACTCCACCACAATGCACTAAATGAGTCCTCAAAGGAGGTTAGGAATATATATTGGATATGATTTCCCATCAATTATTAAATATTTTGAACCCTTGATGGGTGATGTATTTACTGCATGATTTGCTGATTGTCATTTTAATTAGACAAATTTTCAATATTAGAGGGAGAAATTAAAAAGTTGGAAAAAGAAATTACATGGAATGTGTTGTTATCGTCTCATTTAGATCCCCGTATAGATGAATGTGAACTTGAAGTTCAGAAGATAATTCATTTGTAAAATATAGTAAATCAGTTACCAGATGCCTTTATAGATGCAAAGAAAGTAATTAAGTCATATATACCAGTTGCAAATGTTCCATTTAAAATTGATATTTCAACACAGCAAGTTGTCATTAATGAGTCTGGAACACGTCAGAAACGTGGTAGACCAGTGGGTTCCAAAGATAAAAATATTCGAAAAAGAAAAATAATAAACAGTCAAAAGAATTGGTTCAGGATATAAATACCCATGAAGAAATCCTTGACATGACTAGTAAGGAAGATGAAATACCTAAAAATAATAATGAGATATCAATATACTATTTCATGATAGGAAAAAGATGGAACCGAGCTAATGTAGTTATTGACAATATTTTTGCGTATAATGTTGCTCTTGATATAATATCTGAAAGTGAGGATCCTAAACCAAAATCTGTTGAAGAATGTAGATATTGAAAAGATCGACTTCTGTGGAAAGAAGCAATCGAGACAGAATTAGACTCACTTTTAAAACGTCAGGTTTTTGGACCAATAGTCCGAACACCAGGAGGTGTTAAACCTATGGGATACAAATGGGTATTTGTGAGGAAAAAAATAAAAATAATGTGGTCACAAGATATAAAGCAAGACTATTTGTGCAAGGTTTTTCACAAAAACCTAGTATTGATTATGAGGAGACGTATTTTTCGGTGGTGGATGCAATTACATTAAGACATTTAATTGGTCTGACCGTGTATGAAAATCTGGACATGCATCTTATGGATGTAGTAATAACATATTTATATGGATCTCTTGATAATGATATTTATATGAGAATCCCAAAAGGATTTAAGGTACTTGAAACATATAAATCAAATTTCCGTTAATTGTATTCAATAAAGTTATAGAGATCGCTTTATGGATTGAAACAATCAGGAAGAATGTGATAAAATCGCCTGAATGGATATTTTTTGAAGTAAGAATATTGAAACAATCACTATAAGAAAAAGGAGTTCTCCTAACGCTCGTTAGGTCGTCGGGAGAGACCGTCTCTCCCGACGACGTAAAGGCCCATCGGGAGTTCCCGACACCGTAAAGGATCGTCGAGAGTTCCTCGGGGAACTCCCAACGATTAAAACAGGCGACACCGTTTGTTAGCCGTCGAGAGTTTCCGGGGAACTCCCGACGACTCTCTCGACGCTCATTGGGCGGTGTCAGGAGAGGGGTCTAGTTTAAACCAGACCCCTTCTTCCCCATCTCCCCCATTTTCCCCCCATTTTCCCAAAACCCTAACCCATCTTCCCCCTAACTGGCGCCGCCTCCCATTTTTCCGCCTCTCCCTTTTAAATTTTTCCCTCACTGCCCCTCCTTCTCCCATTTTCCTTATTCTTCTCCATCATTCTCCCTCCCTCTCCCTAGTTTCCCATCCTTTTACACCTTGCCGCCGCCCTCACCGCGCCGCTCCTTTCCCATTTTTCTCCCATTTTTTCACCCTCGTCGTGCCCCTTCCGCGCCGCTCCTTTTCAATATTTTACAAATAGTGTTTTTTCACCAACTCCTCTCCCTCCCTCTCCCATTTTTCTCCCATTTCCCCCCATTTTTCCTCCATTTTTCCACCGCCGCCGCTCCTCCCTTCGGTTAGCAGCTGCAATCAACTGCCCGCCGCCGTCATCTCCTTGCCGATAATCTTCTCATTTTATTTTATCTTGTATATTTATTTAAATCATTATTTCACATTTTTTTATACAAATCATGCCCATTGAAATGTGTTTCAATGTTGTATTCGCTTTTGTTAATTCTCTGAAATTGTTGTACAAATCATGTCCATTAAAATCATGCCCATTAATATCATGCCCATTAAAATATTCTCTGAATTTTTTTTTGTACAAATCATGCCCATTAATATCTCGTCAATTTTGCAGAACATATTTGTTTTACAATTCTCTAAAATTGTTGAGAGTAATTTTATAATGAACATGTCTTAATTCGTTAGAGATAAACATTATAAAATTCTTTTAAGTTTCAAGTTGATTATAACACTATGTTTATGTCTACAAAAGGATATGATGTTGGTTATTTGGAGCCTAAGCATGCATGATTTAACATTTCGAACTTTCTTTGAAAGGAGAAAGAAAATTAGTACATAGATGCTATGTGCTATTTTTAGTATATGAACCTTTTTATGCTTATATATTTGTGTTTAGTAAATCTATAAATCTAAAATATATAAAATAAATCTTTAAACCTTACTTAATAGGTCCCTAACACATTTAATATTTTAAAAAAGTTTAAAGAATCTACTAAACATAAAACTAAATTTTGTGTCCAATAGGCTTGTAAATTTTAGAAAATGTTGAATAGATGAAAGGCCTATATTAGACACAAAATTGAAAGCTTGGTGACGTACTAAATAAAACATTTGAAAGTTGTTAAGATAATTTAAACGGTCTAGGGACCTATGTGTTTATTTTGCCTTAAAAAATAAAAATTATGGAACTCAATGTTTAATAATACTTTGTACTTTGTCCTCTAATTCAGGTTATTGTTTTGGATTACAAGTTGGTCAGAAAATATTTATTTTTAAGGATGAATAAAGAATGGATTAAACTAAGGAATAAATTATCAGTGGAGTATAGAGAAGGAATATCACAGTTGTTAGATATGGCAAGGTTTCATGTTAATGATTCCGGACGAATAAGATGNGTTTCATGTTAATGATTCCGGACGAATAAGATGTCCATGCAAGAATTATATGAATTCAATTTGGGAAAAGATAGATATTGTGGAACGACATCTATTAACATATGGAATATCTCCCTCATATTGTGAATGGGTATATCATGGAGAGCCAGTAAACTTATCTAGAAGTTATACAAGTCATTCAATACAGGATGTTGAAGTAGATAGTATAGAGAGCAATGTTGTCGAAGAAAATGAGATGTTGAATCTTATAAACGATTTACAAGTTCCAATTGAAAACGAAAATGCAAATGAAGGAAGGACTGAGAATGAAATGTCCTTTAATGGTCAAGAAAGAGATACCACGAACTTATTCGAGGATTTAATGACCGAAGCACGTAATGAATTATACTCTGGGTGTTCGCAATTTTCGTCTTTGAACTTTTTAGTGAAGTTGATGCATATCAAAGTTCTGAACGACTGGAGTAACAAATCGTTTGACATGTTGCTGGAATTATTAAAAGCAGCGTTTCTAGCTGGCACCTCTATACCTACTTCCTTTTATGAAGCCAAGCGAAAATTGCGTGATTTAGGCCTAGGTTATGAGTCTATTCATGTGTGCAAATATGATTGTATATTGTATTGGAAATATTTTGCAGATTTACAACAATGTTCTATTTGTGTTGAGTCTTGGTATAAAGTTAATGATGGCAAGAGTAAAAAATAGGCCAAAAGATTGGTACTTTTTGTGTGACCACTTCGAGAGTGAAGCGTTTCAGGTAGAATATTTATGGCGTGTATCATTTGCTGCATTTACTAATACATCACACTATTGACATTTTTTTTCTTCAAATGTAGGAAATGTCTGTGACGAACATGAAGAATAAAGAGAAATTATCGTTCGACCATGTAGGTAGATCGAAGTCATTCCTGAAAATTCAGGCAGATTTACAGGCAAAGAAGGGTCAAGAAATAGGACGTGTTGACCTATTTAGGGAAACACGCTCTAAAGGTGGCAAGTTTGTGAACGAGGCAGCTGGAAATGCACATGTAACATTTTTTTTGCTTTACTATCGTGTTTTTTTTTCATTTTTAACTTTAGTCACTCATTCTTACCCATTTAATTATTATGTTTAGCATCAAATGTTGGAATTACAATCCAACCCCACTCTAGAAGGTTCTCAACCACTAACAAGGGATAAAATTTGTGAGACGATTTTGGGTAGAAGACCCGGATATTCAAAAGGCCTAGGTTGGGGCCCTAAGCCTAAGTCAAGAAGGATTAGCATCTCATCAAGCTTGTCATCTACTCAAGGACAAAGGTGGGAATGGAGGAATTGATAGCTAATTTCCAACAGTCTCAGTCGAGGATTAAGGAATTTGAAGACGTTCAGAAAAAAATGGAAGAGGATCATGCAAGATAAATGGAAGAAATGAAAAAAATGATTGAAGACATGATACGATCACATAGAGGAGACCCATCAAATTAGGTATGATTACTACATATTTAGTTGTCTAATATGTTTCTATCCTGCAGTTATAATAGCAAAGTAGTTATGTCTTAAGTAGCTTTATGATAATTAAAGAATTGTTGGCTATCCTGCAGTTGTGGTAGCCAAACAACTGGATTTTGATGTGTTTTTTGTTGGCTATCTTGTGTATTTATGAATGTTTACGAAGTTTAATGTGTTGGGGGGGGGGGGGGGGTGGGTTGAGATTGGGTTAAACTATTTTGGGGACAAATTTGAGTTTTATGTGTGTTGGTCATTGTTTACTCGTTTTGTATGTTTTTTATGTTTGGGAGGTTCCATGTTTATCGTGGGGAGTGGGTAGAGTTTCATTACACTCGTCTTGACCTTGAACTTAGCTATCTTGTGTATTTATGAATGTTTACAAAGTTTAATGTGTTGTGGTGGGGGTTGAGATAAACCATTTTGGGGACGAATTTGAGTTTTATGTGTGTTGATCATTGTTTACTCGTTTTGTGTATTTTTTATGTTGGAGAGGTTCCATATTTGTAGTGGGGGGTGGGTAGAATTTCATTACACCCGTCTTGTCCTTAAACTTGGTTATTTTGTGTATTTACGAATGTTTACAAAGTTTAATATGTTGTGGTGGGAAGGGGGGAGGGTTGAGATAAACCATTTTAGGGACAAATTTGAGTTTTATGTGTGTTGGTCATTCTTGAGGCGTTTCATGTGTTTTTGATGTTCGGGAGGTTCATGTTTGTCGTGGGGGGTGGGTAGATTTTCATTACCACCCGTATTGAAGTTTGAATGTGTTGTGAATGTTTGTCGATATAACATTTCAATGTTTTTGTTTTATTGTAGAATGCTGTTCGGAGATGAGCTGGGACAATTGTTGAAAATACTGTGTTCAAGACGTGTTCTAGATGTCGTTTTGATTTTATTTCTTTTATGTATTTGTGATATGAATGTTTATGAAATTCTAGTATCGACTTCGTTTGGATATTGTAATTTTTTATTTACTTGTTATAATATGGACTTCATTTTCGTTTTTTTAATTATGTGAATCTTTATTCGGTTTAATATGTTTTATAGGTTTTCAGATCAAATTTTAAAAAATGACAAACGATATATTAAATTTTAATACTCCCCACGCATATAGTATCTCCCGATGCATAGAACAACCGTCGGGAGTCGGAATCTCTCGACGCACTTTAAAACGGCGTCGAGAGTTATGGGGGAACTCCTGATGCCCTATTTGTGCGTCGGGAGTTCCCCATAACTCCCGATGCAGTTTTAAAGTGTGTTGGGAGATCCTCTCTCTCGACCAAACTCCCGATGCCCGTTTATTCGTCGGGAGAGCCTCTCCCGACGAATTTTTCACACTTTTCCGACGAAATGTGACGTTGGGAGAAGTCAGATTTCTTGTAGTGAATCCAATATGTCCATGTATTTTTTATAAAGAAATCACAGTAAGAATTTGCTATTATAACTGTATATATTGATGAATTAAATATAATTAAGACTCTTTAAGAACTTTCTAAGATAATAAAACATCTTAAGAAAGAATTCGAGATGAAAATCTCGGAATAACAAAATTTTGCCTTGGCTTGTAAATTGAGTATTTAACAAATTGGATATTTATTCATCAGTCAACTTATACCGGAAAAGTTTTGAAAAGGTCCTATATGGACAAAATACATCCATTAAACATTCCAATGGAAGTTCGTTCACTAGATGTGAAGAAAGTTTCATATTGGAACTTAGGACTTGAAAGAAGTTTGGATTATTTTCAGCAGTTTTACTATTTAAAATATTTTTCAAATAAGACTTTGCATAAGTTAACATTATTTGTAAGTCTTAAACATAAACTAAGTAATAAAAGTATTATTTAACTCCAACATTAATGGAAGCAATGTTTATTCAAAAAGAAAGAAATAACAGTAAATAATGAAAAGTATCAAATGTCATTGTTGGGCAAAATCTCAACAAATCCTCCAAATTATTTAAAATATCTGCAACTTAACAAGGAATGTTCACTCAATTCAATGAACTTACCTTTTTTTTCCCCTATTTAATTTTTTTTTAATCACTTGAACCAATTCAAAGAATTATTCTTATCTATTTAGGTCCATTTAAATTGACTTAAGAAAAAAAAATATTTTTCAAAAAACTCATTTTTATTTAAATACTTTTGATAAAAATTGATTGAAATACACATGATAAGTTATTTTGAGTGATTACCAAACACATCAATTTCTTTTTAAATAACTTATTTTTTAAATTAAACATTTGAAAATGTATTCCAACACATCCTTATTCATTTATTATTATTATCCTGTTAAAATATCTTTTCTATATTTTAGACTAAACCAAAATTTGTCCACTCATTAGTTTACATGTTCAATAAAAATTAATTTCAAATAAACAATGTAGTGACTAATTTTAAATTTTTTAAAGATATAGACTAAATTTATAGAATGAGATCCAAAGTATATAGATTAAAATAGTAATGTGACCTAATGACAACTCACTTTATTGACAAATATAGTATGACATTTAACACTATGTTGTAGTTAACCATTCATTTTTATTCTTAAATTTGGATATTTATTTATTTATTTTTTGAATTCAGCTATATGTCAAATCTATGATCTCTTGGGTGATAAATATAAATCCATTATTGTTATATATTAAAAAAAAACAAATGAAGGGTCAACATTGTGGAAACAAATTAAAATTAATGGTGAAGACTTTTTCATACCATAAGTTGCAAAGGTTGAGAAGTAGACAAATCTCTTGCAACCATCACATTCACCACCTTATCTTCTCTACTGAAAATCTACACCACTCAAAATGAAATTATTCCTTTTGCAAAGCCAAAACTAACCAAACCAAGATCCATTTATTCTATTCAATTTCCAACACTTTCTTCAATTTTTTTATTCAATTCGATCTATGTTTACATATAAAAGGTCGATTTCACTTCATTTTTCTTTAAAAAAAAAATATTCAGAGCCTATTAGCTTTTGATATTTTTTGACTTACTATTTCTGACTTTTTTTTGAGCTATTCCTCGATTTTGCTTTTCAAAGAGTCGATGAAACATTGAGAAAGAGATTGTGGGGAAAAAATTCCATTTAACATCAATTAAATGAATAGCCAACTTTCAAATGATATTAGATGTACGATTATAAAACTAATGATCAATATCGCATATTTAGTCCAATCAAGCATCAACTTGTCAACCTAACACGTTTAAATTTATATTTTGTTTCGTGTATAATTTCTTTCTCCTATATTATGGGTTGGAACAACTTGACAACTAGAAGGAAAGACTTTTCAATTTGAAAAAGCAATAACATTTTGAAGGTACACATAATTGTAAGCAATAACATTTAGCAAGATACAAATTCGAGAGCTTTGTCCTCAACATGGCCCATTCTAATAAACAAACTACCTTGGGCTGTACATACCAAATCCCTCACTTCGTTCCTCCCCCAACTACATGTATATAAGTTTATAACTGGGGGCTATCATATTCTTGATTTAATGAGACAAATAACCCAAACTTCCTTCAGGTCCTAAGTTCCAATATGAAACATTACATGTTTGGTTCCTAAACTATCCAAATTTTGTCAAATAGGTTCCCAAAATTAATATAGTATCCCATTGATGGATCTCTAAATTTTCAATTTCGTGTCTACGGGATTGTTTGGCTCACCTCCGACGATAACTCTAACACAGATCGTCTTCAATGATCAACTCCAATGTTCACATCAGGTGACCAACTCTAGTGAAAACCATCTTTAGTAATCGACTCTGCGACGATCACCTCAACTTTGTCATTCATCTCCGACAACCAACTCGGCCGAATATATACTAAAATAAAAAATATATTTGGCGAATGTGTTTTTAAATACAAACATGAAATTATTAGTTTATAGATTTTAATAGTTATCTTTTATAATAATTTTGACGTTGAAAGATTGCCTGATTATCGGATCATCATTATAAACCTACTTGTCACTGACATCCAAAAGACTAACTACTTAACAGTCCACCATAGTCTAAGAAGAGGTATTATTTGCATCTATTTGATGTATGACTTCCTATCTTGGCTATCTTAAAGGATGATAAAGGATGATATTTTTTTTCTTATGCGTAAAATTGGTCAATTGTCAGCCATGTTAATATATATATATATATATTTTGTGAACATGTAAATAGACCTTTGATGGCAACTTTTTTTTGTGTTCAACTCATACATTTCACAACCATTAAAATATGTTGTAGAATGATTGATCATACAAATAATATTATTTTATTAACATCAAGTAGAATAGTTACATGTAGAAAATTATAAAATATTTCGATGGAACACAAAATTAAGCCCAAAAAAAATCATTAAAAATGCATATATTTTTAAGTTACAAAAAATTATACCATATACCCATAATTCAACCAAACTCAACTTTGCACCAAAACACAAACAATTATTACCAACTCAACTTAGTATCTAAATACATGACTCAACCCAACCCTGCGTATCACCCTAATACTTCTTTAAACTAAGAAGTGTCCGATGACTCACAATATCACAAATCTCTTTGCATTTAGGAGGGCGAAGGAGCATCCAACCCAAGTGATTCCGTCCTTGAGAAGTCATAATCTAGAGAATGATTTTGTAGAGATCGGGTAAAAGCCATTGCTAGAGGTGAAAATTTAGGTAGGGGTTGTTTCCCACCATACTTCCATTTGGAAAATGAAGACCAAAAGGATTGAGAGTGGTTGGTCCAGAAACTTTGATGGCAGTCTAACCATTTATGATATCCCAACTTCTTTGCATGTATAAGGGCAAAGGAGCATCCAACTCCAAACATTCCAATCTTGAGCATTTCTGATCTATAGAATCATTATGTAGTGCAAAAGAAACATCTGGTAAAGTCAGTTGCTTACAATGAAGGTGTAGGCGAGGGTTATTTTCTGCAATACTTCCACTTTCAAAGTCAAGACCAAAAGGGAAGGATTGTTTCTTTCCTTCATTCTTGTGGAAATTAGAATGAAATGGTTTCCAATTTCTATGTGCTTGCCATCCATATTTGTAGTCTCCAACTATAGGCGTTCCTAATACCTCAGCACAGTGTACACGAAGCTGCAATAAACAAAACACGGCAAGGTATATTCAGCCAAAAATCTGTAGAAAATGAGATCAATAAGACTTGTAGTAGTTGGAGCTATGGGGTGCTGGTACCTGATGTTTTCTTCCAGTGACGGGACACAACTCCAACCAAGTGTATCCTGCATAATTGCCTTGCAATAAATGAACAGAGTCTGATATTTTATCTTATAGCATTGATAAGATAGGCGCATTCAACTACTTGAGCATAAAGCTGTCTTCTAGCCAACTACTTGAGCATAAAGCTGTCTTCTAGCTATTTAGGAGGCATTCACAAATTTTCTCATTCTGAACTTAATAGGAAGAATAACAATGTGTACAAGTTCTCAGTCATATCCTACCCTCTCGATTTAAAATAAAAGTATCTTCCGTGTCAAATGATCACATGTAAGCCTTAATAGAAACAAGATCAAGAGATGATCTCATGTGCCTAACGGCTAACACAAACTACCCAAGTATTCTGAAGAACAAAATACCTACAAAGTCTATAATTTGATACATTTTCGTATGATGTTCCAATATGCCTTCACTATTCAGATTAAAATTATGTCTAGTGCTTGAAAAATCAAATGTGAAACGTCAAATGCTTCATATAGAAAGGGTGAAGTGCAAACCATGATGAGATTTGATCACTTTATATCTAGTAATTGCTTGCTGAAAAGGCATAGATTCGGCATTGTCAATGACCATAATTTGCTCTGATCTTCCATCATCCATCACAAACTAAAATCATCAGAAGCACACATAAATTTCAAGACAACATATAAGGAAAGAAACAGATAGTACTCACAAAGAAACCAATGCAAATGTATGGTCACTCAGTATAGGATAAAACTTCCAAGATAGTTGCTTGAAAGAAATTATGCACAGACCTTTCCTAGTGGGGCTGTAATCAACCCCTTTGAACGTCTAGGAGAACCAATTACAAGTGCCCAATACCTCTTTTGCAAAATCTTTTTCTCACTATCAACATGGTTTGCCTTCAATGAACGAACAGTAAAAGAATTAATCATGTCAGTTTGAACATTAACGATGCTTTATTTGCTTTTGTATCTCTATCAGATTTTTATTTTGCTGAAGTAACAATACAGGTACAGAGAAAACTACATGTTTTGATGCCTCAAAAGTTTTCTCACGGAAGACAGAATGAAGAAGTGAAGTACTTGTGGAAGTCCTGCCCATTATCAAGATGCCACTGCTATCCCTGTCAAGCCTGTGTACCTAGCAATAAGCAAAGCCCATATCTTTGTTTGTAACAAGATAAAGATTTCAATACATGCCCATCATCAAAGGGAAATTATCAAACTAGAATGCCTTTTTCTAAATCATTATATGGCATGCTAATTCATGAAGTTAAACGAACCCACAAGGTAAAAGTTTATCATTTATAGAAAAACTTACTAGCCGAGGTGGTTCTGAGTAGTCATAACTTAAACAACTTGCAGCCAATTCATCTAAACTTCTTTTGACACCAATACCACCCTGCAGAAACATTTTTATTTGCTAGAATTTTGCTAACTGAAACCAAAATTATTTAAAAGGATCAATCGATGGTAATTGGAACAAGTTAAAACCATACCTGTACGGGCAGCCCAGGAGGTTTATTGATAACAAGTATTGCTGGATCCTGACACACAAAAATAAAAAAAAAAGAGTGTCACAAGCAGTAGGAGAAACTAAGGGGTGTTTGGCCCCTAACTTAAAGTCCGTGGAATGGACTCCATGTTTGGGACTCTCCAAATATAATAGTGGTATTTACAACCTACCATTATGTACAATATTACTATTTCACGGTGTTTACTATTTTTTATTCATCCTCTCTTTCCCTCTCCGTTACAATGTTTACTATTTATTTCATGCCCAAACTAAAATAGTCTGTAACCCAAACACATACTATACATCCCACATCCCCTGTAAGAGTTCTTAACCCTCACCTTTCTCTCAGGCAACAACAGAGAAGGAAAGAACACAGTGAAAAGTGAAAACCTTATATAATACAAGACTATGAATGAATTTCTCTTCTTCTTTATTGCAATAATCCCGAGCTTTCTCTGTAGGAAATACTTGAACCGAGATAGGGAGAAAAATTTGATCACCTATGTTCAGAATGTCTTTGGCTGCCACCTTGCAATAACTTAAACATGTTAGTAAAGATCTAAGGAAGTTTTCTACCATGTGGAAAACATAATCAAATGTTCTCCTTCTCCAAATCAGAATATAAATAGAGCAATTGATATCTATCTTTGAATAGAAAATGACGGCTCACTCTTTTAAGTTGGTCTCGAGCTTCCAAATTACATTCAGAATTTCCAATCATAGAAGAACCTCTTCGAACCTGAAAGATATCAGAAGGAAAAGATTCATAAACTGAGGAAGGTCCTTAAATTTAACAAATAAACTCGAAAGCTGACGATGCAAACTACCACATTAACAATGAATTAGAAAAAATCTCAAGGCATTATTTCAGCTAGCTAAACTAATCATTCAATTGCGAGAATGTAACATAATATTAACTGAAATTGAGGACGGAACCTTTCTCAGTCGAAATAGCTTTTGCACGAGGCTCCTCGGCAGCTCTGGGCAGCAACGAATCACCCATTTCAGGGCAGTGATTGCAGCGGTGGAAATTTCTGCTTCGGCTTGATCTCCTCTCTTAAGTATGCGATTGCCTAAAAGCGAGCCGTTTACAGTCGCAGTGTATGGAGGCAACGTGAACCATCTATTGCTTCCCTTCTCATTCTTCCGATGGGATACGGTTTCGGTGGTGTTACTCAAGGCTAAGGTGGATTTCAACTCATGAAAAATTGAGAAATGGAAGCTTTCGCCGACGGGAGCGGCTGAAGATAGGGGGATACGGAGGATGACAGAACGACGGATGAGTGCCGGAAGTACCATGGCGAGGGGCGTCGAGGTGGAGGAAACGAACTACGAAAACGAGGGGTTCCGTAATTACACCGAAAACATGAAAATGGGCCGAAGTATATATATTGGATGCATGGCCCATCTTGACGTCTACTGGGCCGAATAATACCGTTGCCCTTGAAAATATATCACTCAAATATTAGCACATATAACATAATTTATTTTTATATATAGCAAAATCTACAACTAGTTCATAGAAAATGTCTAATAGAATTACATCATTTACCGATTTTGCAATCGGTGATAGAATTGAATTTGTTATAAATTCAATCATCAATAGATTTATATAAATGATAAACTTTTATTATCAATAGCAAAATCTATCACTAATACTCTTCCATGGGTTGAGGAACTCTATAAGTGATTAAACTCTTTGAATTATAGGCTTATATCATTTGGAGTCTATACTATAAAAATCTATCACTGATACTCTTCCATGGGTAGACTCTATGAGTGATATGAGGAACTCTATTAGTGATTAGACTTTTATTATGTAGTTTTAAGTTTCAATTTTATATATATATATATTTGTTCTTATGGTTACTTTGAAAAAAAGATTGCGCCAAATTACTTTAAATATTTTATTGAGTTATCAATGAAAGAGACGAAGAAAAAAAATGGAGAAAAAAAAGTAAGAACATGGAGAAAGTAAAAGAAAAATATTTGTTTGCAATCTATGATAGAAGAGATAGAATCGGTTGAAATCTATCAATCTTAATAGTCTATCATTGATAGTTTTTGAGTTATGAATAAGGCATATTAGTGATAGGCTTCACCATTGATAAGACTTCTTCTGCATTATGATTGAAATCTATCCGTCATAACAGTCTATCATTGATAGATTTGGGTTGTGATTAAAGTATGTTAGTGAGAGACTTTTATTACTAAAAGACTTCTAACTATGAAAAAAATGTACAATAATAGAAACCAACATAAATATAGTTTAAGTAACATCATGAGCATAGTTCAACTGGCATAAGACATAGACTTTTTATTCAGAAAGTCACAAAGTTCGAATCCCACCATAATTGTTCTAAAAATATATATTGATAAACACAAACAAAATAATAAGAGAGGGGGAAAGAAACTTGTAAAGAAGAGAAAAGACAATGAAAATCAGATAAGAAAGAAAATATTGTACAAAACTGGACATATAATGAAAATGAAAAAAAAAAAGACTAAATTGAGAAGAAAAATTCAAATGTTAATCAAGAATGAGTAACAACATAAACAAAAATAACCGAAAATATCATTTGCAAGAAAAAAAACATGAACCAAGAGGGGGAGGATAGAATCTTCCAACATCACATGTTCTTTTAACTCAAAAAGGAAAAAAAATGCTAAGTAATCAAAATACTAATTAATAATAATTGAAGAAGAAAGTGTAGTTTGCATCCCAAATTTATGTTGCTTGTTGCAATTTATAGAAGCAAATTCAGTAAAATTACCTAGTAAATGGAGTAGGCCAGGAAGCCATAAAAGTTGTAGATGGTGCCTTTGGGACCCAAAACGATATTAAGAGTGGGAAAAGTGGTGTTGTTAGAATCACTTTGGTTATGTTAATTTGAAATAATAATCGTATAATAGAAATTAAGGTAAATAAATTTGGAGATTCGAGAAATTGCTATATTTACAATTTTTAAATACATTACTATATACTTAATTATAAATCCTAAAAGTGCTATCCATTTCAATTATCCTATCAATTATCTTGACCCATTGAATCAAAGATATCGATGTTTTAAAAGCTAACTACATATTGAGGAGACTAAATTTATGACATTGATGGATCAATGCTAACTATTTATACATCAATGTAATAATTATTATTGCATTTTGAAGGAATTATGATATACTATCAAATAATATGCTTAAAATGCATTTTGAATGAGTACTAATATCCTATCGAAATATCGATATAGTAGTCTAAGTATATCAATCTAAATGATATATTTCATATTTGAGATATCAATAATATCGTTGATATATTTTTTTATTCAATTTGAATTTGATATATTAGTCAACTAATATATAATAGATATACGATATATGAAGTATATCTATTAGAAAAGTAATAAACCAAATTAAATGTAACTTATATTCTATCGAAATCATATGAAAAATTAGAAGGTTAAATATACTTTATATTGACATTTAATCGTTCTACTCAAGAAGTATTGCATCACATCCTATCAAGCTCTTCGTCAAAGTATACATACATTTACTTTGAAGAGGAATATATAATAATTTTCTTCAATTACTGTTCTTATCTAATCAAAACTCAATATTAACAAAAATATGAAAAAAAAAAAATTCAAACAAAATTGCGTTTCAACCACAATTAACTATAATTCAGATGTTCAAAATGAGCATGACTCAACTGACATGGTGCTTATACTATAAACCTTGAAGTTAAATATTCGATTCCTCCATCTTACATATTTAAAAAAAAAAAAAAAAAAAAAAAAACCACAATTTGAAGTCCAAAACCTCTAATGTTAGTGAGGACGGTGGTAGAAACACACAGTGTGAATGGAAGAAGAAGAAAACGTTCTCACTTTTTAAGGTTTAGATTTTCCTGCTTCTCATTCTCTCCATTTTCTCTCACTAATCGTTCTCTGGTTTCTCGCTTTCGCTCTTCTCTTTTTGTTTTTCCTCTCACTCTTCATTCGTTTTATTAAAATAAGTGAATAGTAAAAGTAGCGAGAGTCAAGAGTAAGGATTGAAAAAAGAATCGAGAGTAGCGAGAGCGAGAATCAAAAGCCAAACATGTGTGCACAATAAAATCACTTCAATAATTTTTTAAGATGTTGATGCAAATAAAAGGTAAAAAAAACTTTAGTTTTAAAAAGTGGAGCAGCCTCCATTTCGAGCATAAAATTTGAACTATATAATTATCTCTTTATTGTTGCACTCATCCGTTTGTCAGTTGTGCAATTTCACTCTCATTTGTTCTCCTCCAACTCCAGCTCTAACTCACTCTCTCTCATGTCTCACTTTTGTTTGGTATCACTAAGTTTTTGTGGATTTTTTTTTGTAGTTGTTCTTTCTCTCACGTCACTAAAATGTTAGTTTTATCCTAATGGTTGTCTCTCTTTCACATTTTCATTAGCGAGAAGGGGAAACCATCCTCGACCCCATTTCTACTTGTCATTTTTTCTCCATCCTTACAAAATTTTCATTTAATTTTGGTGGGATCAGAGGAGGGAGAAAAAATCTTCTACAAGAATTCATGAGGAACGGATTCCCCACAGAAATTTTTTCTTATTTTTGTTTTTTATAAAGAAAATCAATTAATTCAAAAAACTATTGAAATTTTGCTGTTAAATAGAAAAAATTTCACTAGATTTTTTATTCAAATAATTAATTCCACAAGGATCAAAATTTAAAGAAAAATTACCAAATTTCTTGAGACGAATTTCTAAATTCATGAGAAAAAATCTTTTGTTTGGTACCACGTCGTTTGCTAAATGAACGACGAATTTCTAAATCATTGACTTTGGGTCCAATTAGAAGTTGACACATGTCCCGAATTGAATTGAAGACAAGTTTCGATGACGTCACGTCGATGAATCAGATGAGATTAAATTGGTCCAATTTGATATTACTATTTGGGCTTAAAGTCCAAACTACAAAAAAAGTTGAATTGGACCCAAATTCCAGATTAGGTCCAAAACCAACTAATTGGGCCTAAGGGTCAGGCCCATGGACCAACCAAGCGCACGAAGCCTACTTGAGAACTCTATAAATAGAGAAGTTCTCTTCATTTGTAAGGGGAGCATTTTCTACACTCGAAAGACCCAGAGAGAATTCACTAACAAGCAGAGGA
>NC_052353.1:39804829-39814201 GCF_009727055.1 Benincasa hispida
CGGAGCGACTCCTGAGGACTTCTGAAGGACTCCTAAAGCTGCATCCTATAGGCAGAAGACCTTTGAAGACACAAGTACTTTCCAATACTTCTATTTCAAGCTTCCAAGACTCCTGAGCTGCCTCCATATAGGCAGAAGACCTTTGAAGACACAAAATACTCTTCAAGACTTCTACTTCAAGCTTCCAAGACTCTGAAGTTGCAATCCTATAAGGCAGAAGACCTTTTAAAGACACAAATACTTTCCAAAGACTTCTACTTCAAGCTTCCAAGACTCCTGAAGCGGCCATCCTATAAGGCAGAAGACCTTTGAAGACACAAAATACTCTTCCTTAAGACTTCTACTCCAAGCTTCCAAGACTCCTAAAGCTGCACTCCTATAAGGCCAGAAGACCTTTGAAGACACAATACTCTTCCAAGACTTCTACTTCAAGCTTTCAAGAATCCTAAAGCTGCACTTCCTATAAGGCAGAAGAACTTTGAAGGCACAAATAACTCTTTTCAAGACTTCTACTTCAAGCTTCAAGACTCCTGAAAGTGCAATCCTATAAGGCAGAAGATCTTTAAAGACACAAATACTCATCCAAGACTTCTACTTCAAGCTTCCTAAGACTCCTGAAGCTGCACTCTTATTAAGCAGAAGACTTTGAAGACACAAATACTCATCCAAGACTTTCTACTTCAAGCTTCCAAGACTCCTAAAGTTGCACTCCTATAAGAGTAGAAGATCTTTGAAGACACAAATACCTCTTTTATTCCAAGATTCTTACTTCAAGCTTCCAAGACTCCTAAAGCTTGCGCACTCTATAGGTAGAAAACCTTTGAAGAACACAAATACTTTCCAAGACTTCTACTTCAAGCTTCCAACTCCTGAAGTTGCACTGCACTATATATTTTTATCTTTGAAGACAGAAGACTTTGAAAGATACAAATACTCTTGTTCTACTTCAAGCTTCCAAGACTCTGAAGCTGCATACCTATAAGGCAGAAGACCTTTTGAAGTACATAAATACTCTTCCAAGACTTCATACTTCAAAGTTACCAAGCACTCTTGAAGCTGATTCTATAAAGGCAGAAGACTATTGAGATCTCATCTCGTAGGGTATGCACTGGGAACTCCTCTACATCCTACAAGAGATAAAACCTCGTACGTTTGAAGAGCTGGTAACACGCACTCATGATATGGAGCTGAGCATTGCCAATAGGGGAACTAAAGATTTCCTAATCTCTGAAGGGAGAAAATACAAAAATGATGCCAAGGGCACTAAAAAGATCGTGGGTAGTGTCACAAAAGAATCTATGGTCGTTCATGTGACCCCGCTGAAATTTTCCTCCAAAGGAAAACAGACAAAATTTGAAAGAAGGCACAATGAGGGCGAGAAGCGTCGTCCAACTCTTAAAGAACGACAAGAGAAGGTTTATCCATTCCTTAACTCTGATGTGGCAGATATGTTGGTGCAACTACTAGAGAAGCAACTTATTCAGCTACTGGAATGCAAGCGACCGGAATAAGAAGGAAAAATAGATGATCCTAACTACTGCAAGTATCATCGGGTCATTAGTCACCCAGTTGAAAGGTGTTTTGTGCTGAAGGAACGAATTATGAAGTTGGCTCATGAAAAGAAGATTGAGCTAGATTTGGATGAAGTAGCTCAGACAAATCACGCTACAGTAGAGATGACTTCAAATGTTCCAATACTGTCTGTGTCTCATGCTCAACGACAAAGTCCGATCCAGTTTGGAGAATTCGAGCCTATAGTTCTTCGGTTCCAACAAGAGATTCAAACAGAAAATTCCGAAAAGAAAGAAGAGCTTTTTGAAGATGACAATGAAGGGTGGATAATAGTGACTCATCGAAAGAGAAGACAACCAAACTCCACCAAAAAAGAGCCGCATTCCTATTGAAGCTATAGTAGAAGAAACAAGACTCATAAAAAGAAAGGCAAACAGATGATATGGAAGCCTAAGCCTGCTAAGAAAGAAGACAAAGACTTCCCTCAATTCCGACGGCCGGCAACTTTGGTAGAATTTCTCCCAAGAAGATTTCTCAATAATCATCCAGAGAAAGTATCAGAAGTTATTGCATGTCACACTGTCAACATAGTAGAAGTCGATAACAATCATGTGACTGCTGAAGAAGTCAAAGACTTAGAAGAAATGAAGCAAAGAACTTCTATCTTCGATAGTATTAAGCCTTCAAGTGCTCGATCTTCAGTTTTTCAAAGATTGAGTATGGCCACGGTAGGAGAAGAAGACCAATGTCCAACGACTACTTCTACTCGAACTTCAGCCTTCAAAAGGCTAAGTATATCCACATTAAAGAAAGATTAACCTCCAGCATCTGCTTTTGATCATCTCAAGAATACAAGCGATCAACGTAAAGGAAGGATGAAAATCTTGAAGCCAACGTCATTCTATGAAGAAAACAACGATGAAAAGATTCACAGTCGTGTCCCTTCACGCATGAAGAGGAAATTTTCTGTTGACATAAGTACAGAAGGTTCCTTGATAGTGAAGCCAAAACTCATCATATTGACAAATCCTACAAATGAAGAGGATAATCAAAACCATGACGAAATAAGAGCTTCTGAAGTTTAAATGAAGAAGCTCCTCATCACAAGAGCCTAAACTGCATGATGCTCCTAACTCGCATGAGCTTAAAATATGAACGGCACCAAAAAAAAAAAATTGTATGAACTACGTTATGACTTGATCCCTTTCATTATAAAGGGTACGTAGGTAACTTAAAGAAATTTAAGTTCAGTCGTGCATAAAAAGAAAAAAAATTCTCTTCGAACTACATTATGACTTGATCCCTATCATTAAGAAGGGTATGTAGACAGCTTAAAAGAAACTTCAAGTTCAGTCCAGTTAAAAAAAAAAACTTGAACTACGTCATGATTCGATCCCTTTCTTTAGAGGTACGAAGGAAACTTAAAGAAATTTAAGTTTAGTCCATCATAAGAGGTACCCCAACCACCTAAGTATAATACTACAAGATTGATGTTGATCATCCCTGTCAAAGAATGACACTTCAGATTGAAGATGTTCATCCCTATTGGGGGGTAACACAATGGGTTGAAGATGTTCATCTCTCGTAAGGAGCCAACACAGTAAATAAAAGGCATACACGTGGAATGTGTTTCGATTCCTCTTTAAAAGTAAACTTATATGCTCCTCCATCTTCAAGTTTAGAGGCTCCATTGATGCTTCATCTTCATGCTCAAAATCAAAAAGTCAAGCCTACTGCCAAAGCTTCATGCTTCATCAAACTCAAATGCGAAGAATTTGTTGATGCTTTGTCAAACTCAAGTACGAAGGTCTCATCGATGCTTCTCCATATTTAAGTTTAAAGGCTTCATCGATGCTTCTCCATCTTTAAGTTCAAAGGCTTCGTTGATGCCTCTCCATCTTTAAGTTCAAGATTGGCATACATGGCCCCACTTCCATCTTCAAGTTAAAGGTTGGTGTGCATGACTCCACTCCATCTTCAAGTTCAGGGTCGGTATGCATGGCTCGGCTCCATCTTCAATGACTCGGTCTACAAAATCATGAAGCAGCTTCGCTTCATCTTCAAACTAATGACGCAGTTTCACTTCATCTCCAAGTCATGGCGTGGCTTCGTTTCATCTCTAAACTAATGATGCGGCTTCACTTCATCTCCAAGTCGTGGCGTGGCTTCGTTTCATCTCCAAACTAATGACGCGACTTTGCTTCATCTCCAAGTCGTGGCATGGCTTCCTTTAATCTCCAAACTAATGACGTGGCTTCACTTCATTTTCAAAGTCGTGACATGGCTTCGTTTCATCTCCAAACTAATGACGCGACTTCGCTTCATCTCCAGGTCATGGCATGGCTTCGTTTCATGTAATAACCCAAATTTATTCACATACACTACAGGAAATTAAATGTCAAATGTTAAGCAGGACGAAATTTTATTTAAAGGGGTGGTAAATGTAATACCCTAACCTTAATTTAGAAAGCAGGAAAGCAAATAAAATATATAATGAAGAATGAAAAATATATAAACTTAATAGGAAAATCGGGTGGAAATTTCGAATTGGAAAAAATAAGAAATTTATTAATTATCCAAAAATAATGAATAAGGGGGCAGAATCAGGGAGGATTAATTAGAAGTTGGATGCTAGCTAATTCAGGAGACAAAGGGCAGTAGATAACTTTTTGTTTGGGCACTACTCATTGGAAGAATTGGAGGTGAATTAATTGCCCATATACTCTTAAAATTTGAAAGAGTTAAAACGGGGAAGTGGAATCCACAAGCAGTGAAGGAAACCCATGCGTGAAAACTAGTGAGAGTGGAGAGAGCGAGATTCTCAACGAGACAGTCAGTAAGACAGTGGGTGAGAGTGAGAGTGAGAGAAAGAGTCGCGAGAGCCAAACCAGCGAGAAAGCTGGAGAGAGCGAGATTCTGAGAACAGAAAGAGCGAGATTTGGATGGAAGCGTGGATTATGCGTTGAATTTGGCCACGATCTTATAGATTATACATGGAGAACCCTAAAATTGAATACAAACAAAGGTTGAAGACGTATGGGAAAACGTTAGCCAAAATTAGGTGTCTTATTAAGAGAAATTCTTAAACCTAAGTAATTTTAAAGAAGCCATTTGTAGGATGAGTTGTCACATAGAGAAAAGCTGGAAACGACTATAAATAGGAGGCTTTGGGCTGGAAGTTAAACTCATTCTCAAACAAAACTCAGTAGTAAGTGAAAAGGGTGAAGTAATTCTGTTAGTTTAAAGGAGGAAACGTGAGGGAAGTGCTACCCAAATTTCCTTCTGATTTACGAGGGAAAGCTCTACTGATTAAACCATAAGGAATAACTAGGATCGCAGTCAAGGTATGTAGTTATCTCACCAGTGTTTCATGGTAGTGTACCTTTAATATGTTGCATAATTATGTTATTGTTATGTTGCATTGCATGTTTAAAATACGTTTATCGACAAGGGACCCCATGCATTATGTTTGTTCATAAGATTAAATTTTAATTAGATAAAGGTTATGCTTCTAGGGCTAGCAGGGTATGTATGGTTGCACCCCTCTAGACCCAATTCCATGTCAAGATTATTCTAGGGCTAGCACGACATGTATGGTTGCACCCTTCTAGACCCAATTCTATGTCAAGTTTATGCTAGGGACTAACAGGGTATGTATGGTTGCACCCCTCTAGTCCAATCTTACATTTATGTTAATGGTTGATGTTGGATGCGACTCTGGCCCTACTGACTGCATGACCCACTAATCATCAGATGGGTTAGTTTCTGCCTAAGTCCTCATCTTCCTATCAGGGCGGAAAAATTTACGTTAGAAGCATAACCGACCACCACATATTATTATATGTTTTCGGTCCCAATCATATGTTTTCAGAACATGTTGCATGTGATTGTGCATTTGGGCACTATCTTATGTGAGAACTACTTACTGGGTATATTATATACTCATCCTATTTTTACAGACTTTGTAGGTAAGGACACAAGGTAGGTGGCAGAACTGGACGTCGCTCAAATGGCCAACCATCAAACTCACTATTATAGGCATATGCATTTTTGTATCACTACGCTAGTGTTTTAAGGATCTTGGTGTTTTGTAAAATAAACTTTTTATATAGTTTTCTACCTAATTAATAAAATCTTAGATATGTTCTTTTGAGATTTTTACCAAAACTCATCTCATAATAGAAAAGTCTAAGCATGCATGTCGTAGCGGTCGGACCATAATATGTAAGGATCCAGTCGTTACAGGTTGGTATCAGAGCATTTGAGCCAATTAGGTTCTACTAATTAAAAGAGTCGTGGTGTTTGATGATTTAGCTTGTTAAGTGATGCCCACAGTTATGCCAAATACGCTGGTAAGTGGAATTTTCAAACAAGTAATTTAGTAAACATAAGGTATGAGTTAAAAAAAAATAATTAAAATTAGATCGCTTCCTTATTATGAAAATAAAATGTGTGTACCATATGCCACCACAAAGGGCTCCAACACGACGAGGCAGACCTCGAAGTGAATCCACAAGGGATCAAAATCAAGGACATGGACAGACGCCTTACGTGTTACTTACACCAGATGCGTTACGAATACTAATACAAAATATGAGTAATGGAAACACAACCTTGTCCACCACACCAATAACCAACGATACAAATGACTCGAAGATCATTCGAGAATTCAGGAAGTTCAATCCTTCAACATTTAATGGATCATCTGTGGATCCAATTATAGCAGAGAATTGGATAACAGAAATAGAAACTATTTTCCACCATATGAACATCCTAGAAGAACAGAAAGTAAATTGTACCACCTTCATGTTAAGAGACGATGCAAAGTTCTAGTGGGAATCCACACAAAGAAAAATCAAAGGTACAGTCTCATGGCAGCAATTCAATCAGGCTTTTTACAACAAGTATTTCCCTTTGACAGTGAGACATCAAAAGGAAGTGGAATTTCTTACTCTTCGTCAAGAGAACATGTCGGTGGCAGAGTATGAACAGAAATTTGATCGCTTGTCCCACTTTATCGCTCTTCTAGTGGACATAGAAGAGAAGAAGGTGGAAAGGTTTATTTGGGGATTAAGAGAACGCATTCGAGGCATTGTTACTGCTTTCCGACACAAAGAGTATGCCCTTGCCCTCGAGTCGGCCTTACTCATGGAAGTAGATCTTGCTGTCAAAACCTCAACTTCTGAACAAGGATTCATGCCAAATCAAAAAAGGAAATTCACCCAACAAGACTTCCAATGTTCCCAACGGCAAGCAAAAATTTTCCAAAGCACTCAGGGCGTACAGTCACAACAGGAGAGTCAAACATTCATATATCCCAAGTGCAGAAATTGTGGAAAACACCATCAGGGGCAATGTTTTCGGAACTTAGGGGTGTGTTTCAACTGCGGCCAGAGGGGTCACTATGCAAAGGCTTGCCCAAAGCTCATCAACCAAGTATCAATTGCCCAGACCACCCAGCCTACTAGTAACAAGGTTACCCAACAACAGAAAGGACGGGTGTTTGCTGTTACACGTCAAGAGAGACCAAGATGCAGTTGTTATGGTACATTAACCCATCCTAGGTATTATGCCTTTCACATTTATTTGGATTCGGGCTCTAAGTCATTCATTCATCCATCTTAAAACATTTGCAAACATGCTCAATTCAACATCAAAGCCCTGGGCTAATTTTATCCATATCTACTCCTGCCGGAGTATCTATGTTGGCCCACTCAGTAGTAGAAAATTGTGAGTTGTCAGTATCAGGACATAAACTAGGGGTGACCCTTATCATCCTAGACATAAGTGATTTTGACATAATACTAGGTATGGACTGGTTAGCAGCAAACTATGCAAGCATAGATTGTCATAATAAAAAGGTCATATTCATCTTTCAACGGGAACCAAGTTTAAGTTTAAGAGTTCTAATACACAATCAGCCCCAAGAATAATTTCGGCCTTAAAAACTAAACATTTGCTCAACCATGGGGCTTGGGCATATTTAGGAAGTGTAGTGGATTTACGAGACCAAACGGATGAAATTATGGCCATTCTTGTAATAAGAGAATTTGAAGATGTATTCCTAGAAGAGCTACCAAGTTTACCACCTAGTCGAGAAATAGAATTTTGTATAGATCTAATTTCCGGAGCTGAACCAATATCTAAAGCACCATATAGAATGGCACCTGCAGAATTAAAAGAACTCAAAATACAATTACAAGAATTGTTAGATAAGGAATTTATACGCCCTAGCGTGTCTCCATGGGGAGCACCTGTCTTATTTGTTAAGAAAAAGGATGGATCAATGCGTTTATGTATAGATTATCGGGAGTTGAATAAGTTGACAATAAAGAATAAGTACTCACTTCCACGCATTGATGACCTATTTGACCAATTATAAGGAGCCTTAGTATTCTCCAAAATAGACTTATGATTTGGTTATCATCAACTACAAATCAAGGAGTCTGATATACCCAAGACTGCTTTCCGAACAAGATATGGGCATTATGAATTCGTTGTGATGCCTTTGGATTAACGAATGCCCCAGCAGCCTTCATGGATTTTATGAATAGAATTTTTAAGGACTATCTTGATAACTTCGTGATCGTATTTATAGGTGATATTTTGGTCTATTCCAAGTTTGAGGCAGAACATGAAAAACATCTTAAGGACGTCCTTTCCATATTAAGAAATGAAAAGTTGTATGCCAAATTAGCCAAGTGTGAGTTTTAGACGTGACAAGTTGCCTACCTAGGGCATATTGTAAAGCAAGAAGGAATTTTAGTGGATCCTGCTAATATGGAAACAGTTAGCAAGTGGCCTCGCCCAACAATAGTCAGCAAAGTGCGTAGCTTCCTTGGATTAATAGGATATTATAGACAATTTGTGAAGAATTTCTCAAGTATAGCATTACCCTTAACTAACCTTACTAAGAAGAATAATCCTTTTGTCTGGAACCAAGCATGTGAGTAAAGCTTCCAGGAACTAAAAGAAAGGTTCACCACAGCCCCTACTCTCACTATACCTGACGAATCAGGGGGTTTAACTGTGTACAGTGACACATCGAAGAAGGGGCTTGGTTGTGTATTGATGCAACACGAAAAGGTAATAGCATATGCTTCAAGACAACTAAAACCTTACAAACAAAATTATCCCGTTCATGACTTGGAGTTAGCTGCCGTAGTCTTTGCCTTAAAGATATGGAGACATTATTTATATGGGGAAAAGATCCAAATTTATACAGATCATAAAAGCCTTAAGTACTTCTTGACCCAGAAAGAGTTAAAATGAGGCAACGAAGATGGTTAGAATTAGTCAAAGATTATGACTGTGAGATCCTCTATCATCTAGGAAAAGCTAACATTGTTGCGCTTAGCAGAAAGTCAGCTCATACAGCAACCCTAAGTACCATCTTCAAACACATAATGGATGACCTTGAAAGAGCTGAGATCTTACTAATACCAGAAACCTTCACAACTCAGATAGCACAGTTAATTGCAAGACCTGCATTAAGGCAAACTTAGCCCCCGCTTTATTGGACCCTTTGAAATATTAGAACATTAGCCAAGTAGCTTATCAATTAGCATTACCACCCACCATTTCTACAATATATAATGTCTTTCATGAATCGATGCTTCGAAAATACATGTTTGACCCATCACATGTAGTAAATTATGAACCCCTACAAATAAGTGAAAACTTGGAATATGAAGAGACTCCAGTTTGCATCCTAGCAAGAGAAAAGAAGTCACTTCGTAATCGGAAAATAAGTTTAGTGAAGGTTCTCTGGAGAAATCAGCAAGTAGAAGAAGCTACATGGGAACGAGAAGAATAGATGAAAGTCAAATACCTTTATCTGTTTAAGAACCAAGAAACTTT
>NC_052353.1:39815091-39816973 GCF_009727055.1 Benincasa hispida
AGGTTGAAGACGTAAGGACAAATGTTAGCCAAATTAGGTGTCTTATTAAGAGAAATTCTTAAACCTAAGTAATTTTAAAGAAGCCATTTGTAGGATGAGTTGTCACACAGAGAAGAGCTAGAAACGGCTATAAATAGGTGGCTTTGGGCTGGAAGATAAACTCATTCTCAAACAAAACTCAGTAGTAAAAATCGTGTGAAAAGGGTGAAGTAATTCTATTAGTTTGAAGGAGGAAACGTGAGGGAAGTGCTACCCAAATTTCCTTCTGATTTAAGAGGGAAAGCTCTACTGATTAAACCATAAGGAATAATAAGGAATAACAAGGATCGCAGTCAAGGTAAGTAATTATCTCACAAGTGTTTCATGGTAGTGTACCTTTAATATGTTGCATAATTATGTTATTGTTATATTGCATTACATGTTTAAAATACGTTTATCGACAAGGGACCCCATGCATTATGTTTGTTCATAAGATTAAATTTTAATTAGATAAAGGTTATACTTCTAGGGCTAGCGGGGCATGTATGATTGCACCCCTCTAGACCAAATTCCATGTCAAGATTATTCTAGGGCTAGCAGGGCATGTATGGTTGCACCCCTCTACACCCAATTCTATGTTGGATGTGACTCTGGCCTTACTGACTGCATGACCCGCTAATCATCAGATGGGTTAGTTTCCGCCTAAGTCCTCATCTTCCTATCAAGGCGGAGAAATTTACGTTAGAAGCATAACCGACCACCACATGTTATTATATGTTTTCGGTCCCAATCATATGTTTTCAGTACATGTTGCATGTGATTGTACATTTGGGCACTACCCTATGTGAGAATTACTTACTGGGTATATTATATACTCATCCTATTTTTACAGACTTTGTAGGTAAGGACACAGCGTAGGTGGCAGAATTGGACGTCACTTAAATGGCCAACCATCAAACTCACTATTATAGGCATATGCATTTTTGTATCACTATGTTAGTATTTTATGGATCCTGGTGTTTTGTAAAATAAACTTTTTATAAAGTTTTCTATCTAATTAATAAAATCTTAGATATGTTCTTTTAAGATTTTTACCAAAACTCATCTCATAATAGAAAAGTCTAAGCATGCATGTCGTAGCGGTCGGACCATAATATATAAGGATCCGGTCGTTACATTTTATCTCCAAACTAATGACGCGGCTTCGCTTCATCTCCCAGAGTCGATCCTCGCGTACAAGACCGAAGCCAGACTGGACTGGAGTTGGGTCCTCGCATATCGAGGTGGAGCTGGATGGACTAGAGTCGTCTCGCATATGAGGTCAGGCTAAACAAACCCAGACTTGATCTCGCAATATGAGGTGGAACCAACCAATTTTTGGAGAGGAAGCGAAGGCTTCACACAAATTTTGGAGAAGAGGTGAAGTTGTACTCAATATTTTGGAGAGCAAACGAACGCACACCACGACTTTCATGAAGGCGAAGTCGCGTGCCTCAGTTTGGAGATGAAACGAAACCACGCCACGACTTGGAGATGAAGCGAAGCCGCGTCATTTAGTTGGAGATAAAATGTAACGACCGGCATCCTTTATATTAATGGTCCCGACCAGCTACGACATGCATGCTTAGACTTTTCTTTATGAGATGAGCTTTTGGTAAAATCTTAAAAGAACATATCTAAGATTTTATTAATTAGATAGAAAACTTTATAAAAAGTTTATTTTAAAACAAAACCCAGGATCCATAAATACTAACATAGTGGATACAAAATGGCATATCCTATAAATTAGTGAGTTTGATGTTGGGCCATTTAAGTGACGTCATTCTGCCACTACCGCTGTGTCCTTACCTACAAGTCTGTAAAATAGGAATGAGTAATATAGATATCCCAGTAGTAATCTCTC
>NC_052353.1:40116998-40208953 GCF_009727055.1 Benincasa hispida
AATTTTAATTTTTAATTTTTAATTTTTAATTTGGAATGTGATATTCTCAATAAGGTATTCACTATAGAATTAATCTTTTTTCACACGCACATCATGTGCGATGATTCATCCCACATTTCTTGAAATCATTAAACTATATTAATAGTAAGTACTTGCATTGCACTCACATTTCACAGAAATCTAGTTGAGAATCTCATGTTGAGATTGAAACGATGAAGAAATTTCAAGATCTTAAAATATAGAAAATTTATAATGAATGACAAATCCAAAATTTATAATTAGAGACGTGTCTTCAACATATGAAAAATTGTAGATATGACAAAATTTTCAAATTAAAATTTTTCATTTATTCTGTATTCCAATTTTACCCTTTTAACAAACTCATGTTTTTTGGTATATAAGTAAACTAGTATACCACTATTTGCATGAGATTTCAATAGAAATTTATTTCGTAGAATTTGAACTTTATATTTGTATTAATTTAATGGAAAGTAAGTACAATCTCTAATACATGGTATTTTGATGCTTTCAAAATAAACTATAAACTTTAAGCTAGTTGATCTTCTTGAACGATCGGCCTTTGGGCTTATTGATCTTCGTGGATGATTAGCCTTCGAGCTTGTTGATCTTCTTGGATGATCGGCCTTTGGGCTTGTTGATCTTCTTGGATGATCGGCTTTCGGGCTTGTTGATCTTCTTGGATGATCGATTTTTGGGCTTGATAATCTTCTTGGACAATTGGCCTTTAGGCTTGTTGATCTTCTTGAACGATCGGCCTGATCTTCTTGGGTAAGGCCTTTGGGCTTGTTGATCTTTTTGGATGATTGGCCTTCGGGCTTGTTGATCTTCTTGAAGGATTAGTGTTCCCATGAGGCTTCCAGAGAAACTTGTTTTGTGGAGTTGAACTTGAGTTAGTGTTGATATTGAAGTTGATTTGATGCGATGTGGTTCGATCTCTAATACTTGATCCTCTGATTCTCTCTCAGTTGGGTGAATGTGCTTGACTTGAAGAAGAAAAGCACCAAACGTTCTTGAAGCAGAAGTCTTGGAAGAGTCTTCTTTGTGTCTTCTAGGGTCTTCTGTCTTCTAGGAGTGGAGTCTTGGAAGTCTTCTACTTGTTGATAAATTCTTTGGACTCTCTGAATGTAGAAAATGTTTGTATCTTCAAAAGACTTCAGTTTTCAGAATGCTTGTATCTTCAAAGGACTTCAGTTTTCAAGTGTGATCAGCTTTAGGAGTCAAGGAGTTTTCTGGTTATAGAGAATTCCCTATAAGCTTTCTGGAGTATAGAATTGTTGACCCCCCAAATGAGGAGAGCTTATCTATTTATAGAGTTCACAGGTGGGCTTGGGCTTGGTTGATCCATGGGCCTGGCCTTTGGGCCCAATTAATTGGATTTGGGCTTGGTTGGTCCATAGGATTGGCCTTTGGGCCCAATTAATCGGATTTAGGCCTGATTTGACATTTGGGTCAAATTCAACCTATTTTTGGACTTAGTTGGACTTTGACCTAAATAATAATATCAAATTGGGTCCAATTAATCTTATCTGATTCAACGGTCATGATAAAACCACGTGGCGTCATTGAAATTTGTTTTCAACTTCAATTCAGGACATATGTCTAACTCCTAATTGAGCCCAAATTTAATGATTTGGAATTTCATCATTAATTTAGTAAATGACGTGACAACTTGTGATTGGTCTAAAATTTCTTATTCAATAACCACATTTAAAGTATATCAGGTGTGTATTTTTTTCCATTTATTTGTATACTTTTTGTATTTTTTGTTTTCAGCAATATGAGTTATTACTCACTTTAATTTTTGTATTTACTAAATTTTTTATTCTTTTTGTATATTTTTCTTCCTTTGTAGATGATGTTTTTTTTTTTTTTTCATTTTTAAGTAAAAATATACAATAGGTCGAGGAGATTCAACCTAAAGCTCACTAGCACTCAGCTTAGTGCACTCTTTTTGATAATTTGGGCGTATTTAGAATAACCAAAGAAAAAATATTTTTTTAAAAAAATTTATGATTTTTTTTTTTAACGCTTAAATAACTAGTCATTTTTAACATGATCAATAGTGTATTAGGTGTATATCAAGCTATTAGCAATGTATCAAGTATATCAGGTGTATACTAGTAATATATCAAGTATATCAAGTGTGTCGATTGTATCAAATATATATCAGTAGTGTATATCAATAGCGTATCAAATATATTTGGGGTATTAAGTGTATCGCAGGGTTGAGCTTGTTGTTGCTATTTTTGCAAAAGAAATAAGTCTAGGCTATGTGCCTAATTTTTTAAACTTATTTTGCCAAATCTGCAAGAAGTCCTAAAAGCTAAATAGTTTATTCGTCTCATCGCCAATTGTTTTGGAGAAGAAATTTCATATTTATCCAATTATTAAGAGCCTGTTTGGTAGGCAACTCAAATTATATTTTATGTTTTCAGATTTACTGAATTCAGGGAATATGCATTTTGTTGGTAGTCTGAATTTTGTTTTCGAGAAATGCTTTAGATTTTATGATCCAAATAGTGCAAATTCTAAAAACAGTTTTTTTTTTTTTTTTAATGTTTTCAGTGTATCCAGATTTTGAATCTAAAATTTAAAAATCCATAACTATATTAAAAATGATAAAAACAATAACAAATATAGTATTTCATGTTATAAACTCAATTATTTTTTTAAAATTAACATATATAACATATAACATATAATACATTATATGATATTACAAAAAATAATTGTACAAAATTTTAACATGAAACAAGTTAATAAATTAATTAGTAAATAGTTTATATTCAATGATTTATTAAATATATTTTTAAATGCATTTTGAAAAATTGTTTAAATTGAAATTTAGTTACTAAATCTACTACCAAATACATATTTAAAAAAAAAAATTGGACCTCTTATTTTTAAAATTCTCTGTTCTCAAATTGTCTACTAAACACAACCTAACTTTCCGTTATCTTAAGCAAAATTTGACCAAAATTCTACGGACAGGAGCTAATTTGACATTGCTTTATGGTCTATTAGGAAACCATTTTTTAAAATTATAATAAGAATTTTTTAGAACTATTTTCTTAACTTATTGTTAATGGAAGATTCAAAATTGTAAGAGACATATCACATATTTCCCATTTTGAAATTGAAGGCTAAATTGACATAACCCCAAACCTCTAGAATCAAAATATTAAATTCAGTTTAGTTCGTGATTTGAATTACTTTTTTAAAGAAAAACTTTTACATATAAAAAAATATCAAATTTATAAAAATAATAAAAAAGTACTGATAGATACTGATAGACTTTGATTAGAGTCTATCAATGATAATTTTTTATCAAATTCTATCACTGATAGATCATGATAGGTCTTGATAGACTTCTATCAACATCTATCAAAGAAGTTTTAATTTTACTATTTTATGTAAATAATTTTCTTAATTTTACTATTTTTTTAAATCTCCTTTAAAAAAAAAAATCTTATTTTCATCATATCTTGAAAGCACGTTGGGTTCCAATCTAAAAACTTTAAGTTTAAATTCGAAATTTGAAAATTGTGTTTCGTTATAAATTTGAAAGGTATGAAAAAAGCTCAATATGTGTTTGTAAATTCTATTTTTTAGGACTAAAATATTTAAAATAATTAATAATAATGTCTGATTTATTTAACAAAAATCTTAGGTTATTTTTTTTTTTTGAAAAATTTTAGCTAATCACAAGTTATTGCATCATCACAACGAAAAGTCCATTTGATTGAATTTAGGGCCATTAAGAATTATTCTCCTTAAATTAAATTTTGGAGACAAATAATCATAGACTAAAAAATGTCACACATGTCTTTTCTGACCATTTCATAACAACAATAAGTTTATCAAATTCAATGGTGATTAAGCTAGACCACAATTGATGAAAATGGTTTGTGGTCCAATGGGACTTGAAATTATAAATTAGATCGGGTCGTGTAATTAAAGTTGCTTGGGTCCAAAGTCCAACCCAATTCAAGCTCCCATGATTAAAATTTGGGGAATTGGAGTGGATGGCAGTTTTTGAGGTTTCATTCGGAAAAATAGCAAAACCACGCAGGAATAAGAATTATGGCAACTCATGTGACATGCACATGACTGAAAATTTTGAAATTCCTTATTTGCCCTTGACTTGTTTGGGGATGTTGTTGTCATAACCACAAATACAGGGTAATTCCAAAAGAGAAAGCAGAGTCGAGATTTATGTACAGGATAATTGTTGATATTCACCAAGGACAACTGTCTTCCTAATTTTGCTCATATAGTTAATATAGTCTCTATAATTTATTATTATTTTAGATTCTATTTAATCACTTTTCGAATTTATCTCACCTTAATAAAATATCCACATTTTAAAACCAAATTTATATTTGAAATATCCATATAATATTAAAACTTCTTTCTTAATTTTTAGATAACACAATCTCTATATTTTATTATAAATCAGATTATGTTTAACAACTTTTCGAATTTATCTCATCTTAATAAAATATAGAGATTTTGAAACCAAATCTATATTTGAAATACCCATATATTATTAAAACTTCTTTTATCTATATATTTTTTTTCAAATTTCTATATTATTTTTCTCATATTCGTAATAAATTAGGTGTATATGCCAAAGTTGATATTATTTTAACGTTCCTAGAAAAATATCGGTTCCTAAAAAAATGATCATGTATTGATTGCACAAGAATCAACTCGATTGTTTGCTTGAACTTTGCCATAAGTTTTGTTACGTACACAAAAGGTTTCACCAATTTAGGTTTCCTTGTTAATTCATTAACTTTTGCTACTGTTTTTGCTATGACTTTACAACGGGTTAAACTCCTATTTGATGATCGATGGGATGAGAATTCTCAATACCATGATTTCCGAGATTGTGATGTGTATATTCCATCAAATTCATATTTCCAACAATTTGTGGAATATATCCAAGGTAAACTTTTTCCCTTCGGTCAGTTAACTATATCTCGTTTGACAATGTACCAGATTGGTTCTTCCAATTCGAATCTTATTAGCATTGTTGAAGATAAAGATATTTTGTGGTTGATGTCAATGTTATCAGAATTCCCCCGAAATTGATTTATGTGTAGTTATTGACCATGTCTCATCTGTTGCCCCAAACTCTCGAAATACACTGTATTTGAATAATGAATCAGCAACATTGATCAATCTTTCAAACATCTCGTGGGCAACACTGAAATCATTGATTCTCAAGATTTCGATGTCTTTCAATCTGATATTCCTATTAGAGTAGGTTTACTTTTTAGTAGCAAGTCTGTATTGAAGAAAGCAATTTATTTTCTTGCTCTTAAAAACAGTTTCGAACTTACTACTACTAGGTCAAACAAAACTTCGTTTGAAATTCGTTGCAAGGATATGTCTTGTGGGTGGTATCTACGTGCATTTGAATATAGAGGGGGTGATGTGTGGATTGTTTGTAAATTCATCGATATCCATAAATGTTCTATTGACATTGTTAAAGATGGTCATCGACAAGCAACATCTTGGATTGTTGCTGAATGTACAAAGTCATTTTTTAAAATGAATGACAAAGTCTCATGTCGACCGTGTGATGTTGTAAGCTATATGAGAAGACAACATGGTGTAAAGATAAGTTATGATAAAGCTTGGAGAGGTCGTGAGATTGCCCTCAATTCCCTCAGGGGGACTCTTGAGTCATCATATGCTAGTTTGTCACCATTTTCAGCTGCGTTGATTGAAAACAATCCTGGTATGTTTCTCGTCTATATTTAGTTTAAGCAATTATATACACTCTACAGGAACATATACAGCACAAAAATCTAAATGTTTATTACTTACAGGAACATATACAGCACAAGAATCTGATGATGAAGGTAGGTTTAAGTATTACTTTGTGGCGCTTGCTACTTCTATAGATGCATGGATATTTTGTTTTCCTATTATGTTAGTCGATGGTGCATGTCTAAAGAACAAATTTATGGGGACATTATTGTCTGCTTGTACACTTGATGGCAATTCGCAGATTGTACCTCTTGCATTGGTCTTGTCGATTCTGAGAATGATGCATCATGGTCTTGGTTTTTTCGTAATCTTAAAGCTGTTTTTGGGGATTCTAACGACCATGTTATTGTGTCTGATGGTCATAAAAGTATAGCCAAGAGTGATAATTCTATCTATGATTTTGCTAAACACGGGTTGTGTGTATTTCATGTGTATAAAAACCTTGTTAAGAATCATAAGTCATGTCCAATTGAAGACACTTTCCATATGTGTGCAAGAGCATATACAATTGGTGAATTTGAGTATTACATGAGGCAATGGATGAGATTGCTTCGTCCATTAGGATTGAATTAGAGGATGTTGGAAAATCCAAGTGGGCTAGGGCATGTTGTCGGAGGAAAAGATATTCCTTAATGACAACCAATATATCTAAATGCATGAATTTAGCTTTAATGGAAGCACGCGAATTACCCATTATTGGTCTATTTGAATCTATTCGTAGTTTGGTTCAAAAATGGTTTTACAAATGTTGTAGTCATTGGAGTTTCCAGCATTCTGAATTGTCCTTAAGAGATAGTAGGCAAATGGATGTAAGTGTTCTTTTAGTTACACAGTATTTGTATTCGATTGACCCTATTATTATAGTAAAATTATAAGTTTTATCGTTTCTGTTTTTTTTTTTTTTTTTTTAAGTTGTACCCCATTAACCAGTATGAATTTGAAGTGCATGATCGCTCTAACCAATTTTTTGTTAACATTCTGAATCGTACTTGCTCATGTCGGCGGTGGAACCTAGACATGATTCCGTGCTCTGATACATGCATTGCATTGTCTCGTAGGAACCTTCAACTACAGTCATATACACATGATTTCTATCGTGTTTCCAATCTATGTTTGTTATACAGAAAGGAAACGTGACCTATTGGCAATGTTCAACAATTCACTACAAGTCATGCAATTGGCAATGTTTCAGTTCTTCTTCCTAATGTCAAACGTCCGGCTGGGAGGCCTAAGAAAAAAAGGTTCACGTCTTGTTTAGAAAACAAAGCTACAGTCCGCTGTAGTCGGTGCGGTAATAGGGGTCATAATTGTAGGTTTTGCAAGGATCCCATACGACATTGAATACACCTACAGTGTTATATCGTTTAGTATTGTTCTACTTTACTTTCCCTCTTCAAACGGTTCTTTGATGTTCAAACTTAATGTTGTTTATGGAAGGAATTGTTATTTGTATTAATGATTGTACATGGAACTGAAAGTTAAATATTACTAATTTATGTTGGTTGGGTTGCTTAACAAGTCTAAACGATCATTTACAAAATACTATACGATCGCTGAGCTCCGCTGCACAATCGCTGAGTAACAAAATTCTATACGATCGCCTACCCAATGCTAGACGATCGCCTACTAAATGCTATACGATCACTGAGCTCAGCTACATGATCGTTGCGCTCGGCTAAACGATCGCTTAGCTCTGCTATGCGAATGCTGAGTAAAAAAATGATATATGATCGCCTACCCAATGCTATACGATCGCCTACCCAATGCTATACGATCGTCTACCAAATGTTACACGATCGCTGATCTCGGCTACATAATCGCTTAGCTTTGCTATACAATTCTTGAGTAACAAAATTGTATTGTTTATTGTTTATTGGGTAAACCCAATACTATACGATTGCCAACCAAATGCTACACGATCGCTGAGTAACAAAATGCTATACGATCACCTACCCAGTGTTATACGATCGCCTACCAAATGCTATACGATTGCTGAGCTCGACTACACGATCGTTGAGTAACACTAGATGATCGCCCACGAAGACCCCGCGATCGCTTACCCGAAACTACCAAATGCTATATGATTCACCTACTAAATTGGAGGCCTATCAAATATTCGAAAAATGTTATACAATCGCCTACCCAGTGTTTGTAAAATCAATTCAAAATATTCAGATTATATACAAAATAGTAATGATATACCAATATTGTATATAGAATTGAAAGTTAAATATTACTAATTTATATTCGCTCTTTAGTCCTTTGTATTATTCATAATGTCAAATTGAGCTAAACGTTTTAGAATTTCAATGTGTTTGTGAAATCATTTCAAAATATTCAAATTATATACAAAAATAGTAATCATATACCAATTATTGTATATGGAATTCAAAGTTAAATAGTACTAATAGATTGATTCCAAACTATTTATTGATATACCAAAACAGTAATGATAACAATTCCAAATCACTTTATATATTCATTGTTCATTTTAGTTATTGAGGGGTTGGAGATTGAGCTGCATGCTTTATAATTACAGTATGTTTGTTTTTATTAAACTTTATGTATGTGTAATGTGAAAAGTTCAATTGACCTACAAATAATTTATGTATATGCCCTTTGGACGACTAAGACTTTACCGAGGTTATTTAGTATAGGGTTGCCCAGACAAACTCGTACAAAACAGCTGCACCAAATCCAAAGCTATTATATTTTTTAGAATCCAAAATAGTTAAACTGTATACCAAAACAGGAAGCAAGACTACTAAATCCTAAAACGTTTAGTCAGCTGCATCAACATATTCAACATATTTTCAGAATCCAAAATAGTTAAACTGTATACCAAAACAGGAAGCAAGATTACTAAATCCTAAAACGTTTAGACAGCTACCAAAACAGCTACGTCAACATATTCAAATCATTATGTCCATTAAATACAAAAGCAAGACTACTAAAAAGTTCTAAAGTTTAAAACATATACCAAAACAAGATTATAGAATTCGCCCATTTAGTTGATACAAAATCTGAATGCATCCTACTTTCAATATCTAGATTAGGAATCACATAAAAAGTCAGAATCAGTTGATTTGATCATTCATTGCAATATTAGGCTTAGCTTAGGTGCAAGTCAAATGATGGGCCATCCGGGGGTGTATTTTCATCCATGGTTTGAGGTTTTCATATTATCCCTATTGCTGCATCTATCCATATGCCTGTCATTGGTGGACTCGCATCATTCACTTTTGACAGTTTCCTTTTTAGTTCCCATTGCTTTGATCTTCTATCCTCCTCTTAGTTAGCCATCATGATCAACTCTTGTTTAGTTACGTTTAACTAACTACATTTAATGACCAATTAGTTGTTAGGACTTAATGAATTATAATAGTGATCAAATTTACAAGATCAATTGTTCTTACATGTTTGAGTATGATCCTTGTGGCAGGGTTATTTTCATCAATGTTGTAAAGCTTATCAGTCATTTCCAACTTTCTTTGACCTTTTATTAGTTATTAAAGAGACAACATCTGTTAGAGATATGTAGAAATATACATTATATGTTCAAGATCTACATTAGTTGTAGTATTATATCTCTTGCTTTTTTGGTTGTAGGGGTTGACCCATGCACCGCAATGGTTGTACCTTTTGAAGGATCTTAGTTGTGTCATTATGTTAATACGTTAAAAAGTTGAAATAATTTATTTAATATTGAGTTAAAAGATGATAGGTCAAAAGGATTGTACAGTTTAAAAGGAACATACCAATATTGTTGTCTTTCACTTGTTTGACATCTCTAACTTCTTGTAAATCTCTCCTTCATCAATTGATCGTATCACTTCGTTGATTTCTTCATCAGCGTCTTGATTGTCCTATCTCAATCAATTATGTTAGTCAATTTCCATGTATTGTTAAAAGTTATAATATGCAATATGCTTATATCAACTCACCTTGACCTCTGTTTCTTTACTTCTTTTTTCTTCAGACTTCTTGTTTTTATCTCCATGGCATGTTTCTTTGTGTACTGCTGATTGTATTTTCAGTCCATGATCATTGTTTCCATTGCCTTCTTCGTCCTCGTCGTGATCTTTTCTTCGAACCATTGTAGAAGCATTAGAACCATTAACCAACTCCTTCTCTTCTTCTTTTTCTTCTTGTTCTTTCTCAACACCATCTAGTTCCTTTTCGAACTGGGATGCAAGTTGTTTCCATATAATTCATAATAGGTTTGTACTATGAAAAACAATAAATACAGTGTAGTTAGTGTACATACCATAAAAAGATTGCTTGTTGATGCATGTGATTGGACAGCTTGTGTAGTCTTCATGTAGTCAATCAATTTGGTTAACGACTCCACCAAGTCATCGATCTTCTTCGTTAAGATTTGCTGACTATTCTTCATGGCATCAAAGCTTTCATTTATCCTTATGTTCATTAATTGTTGCATTTTCTCTATTCCTTTAAACCTTTGTTCCATTTCATCTTTGTCATATGATAAACCGGGTCTTCTATTCCAGGATAGATCAACCACTCTCTCTTTCGGTCTATATTTGCTCATTTCTTCTTCGACCTCTTGCAACACCATTTTTTCCTCCTTGATAACGGGTAGAAATGCACGTTATTACAATACTAAGTTATTAAACAATGAAGGTTTGCATTGAGAAAATATATATAATTGCGTCCAAAAAGTATTAAGTTCATAATATTGCGATCGTAGGCATCTATCGCATGAAATCAGTTAACTTATGTATTTTTGTGCAGAATATGCGTTGACGCAAGGCGGAAAATGCGATCACAAGAAATCAACGATTGAACGCAGCGTTACCGTAAGGCTTTGCGGTGATTTACGCTCATAAATATCTGTTCAAGAAGGATTACCGCATAGAGCCAACGCAACTTGGTGGGCGTATCTGGGTGAAAAGCATAATAAATCACGATGGGACAAAAAGCTGATGACGGTCGATTTTGAATTAAGTTGACAAGCCGCTAATGAACTACTGTAGCAAGTACACTCAACTTTTCGGTGACAAATATTCAGCACATCAGACAGAGAATTAATGTCATCCCATCAGTGCAATCATAAGAGAGAAGCAACCTTTCACCCCGAAGCTCTATAAATACCGAAGGCAACCTTTAGTGAAGGAGTTCGGACAGTTATAATTTTCCCTTAGATAGAATTAGCCTTGCTCTTAGTTTTTCTTTTACTTCGAAGGCGAAGCGAGAGAAAGGAAGAGACGCCGGAAGATCACTCTATTCAGCTCGAGAGAGAATCCAGAGGCGTGAAAAATCAAAGAGAGAGAGCCGACTCTCGTGAGAGCGAGACTATCTTTTGAACAAAGTAAAGAATAATAGTGTAAAAATCTTTGGGAAGCAAGAGATTGCTACCAGTCTTTTTATTCTCATTTCACATTGTTATTTTGTATTTCAACTCTATATCTATGAAATAGAACTTGCTATGTACATATGTTCATTCTTTTAAAAGCACGCATGAGTAGCTAAATTTATCGAATGGGTTGAGAAGAACTAAACTAACATGACCTAGGATCTTCATCGCATGCGATTGTCTTGTCTTATGTTGCACCCAACACCCCTTTAGAGCTACTCGAGAGAGAGTCTAAATAAATAACCTAAGACTTGAGAGAGCTAGGTTAGAATCTAGACTCGAGAGAGCAAGATTAGATCTACATAAGCAAGAGATAGGGACTTAGAGATAAGCTTTGTTTGCCAACATGCATCGCATGCACCCTAGAGATAGGTTATGATATTATGCAGTCGCCTTGTCTGTGTGTGTGTAATTTGTCATCGCATAAATAAGAATAAAAGCTTATGTGTTGGTCCTATAGACTTATCACATATATCGCATGCGTTCTAGAACTAGAAGTCGTAGCACTTGCGTTGAGAGATGATTTTCTATTGTATATGTGTTGCATGATCGCATAACATGAACGCATCCTAGGAAGTGTTAGCTGAACCCCTTTTCAACCCATTTCCTGCATATTCATCGCATCTTCCATATTATCAACTCTTGTCTTAACTCCGCCGCATACTTTTTATTAATGCAAACAACAACCCAAAAACAACCCTTGATTTATTGGTTACCGCAGAGTCTTCTTAAAAATTATCACCGCATACCGTTTCCATAGTCCCTGAGTTCGACCCCAGACTTGCCAGGAAACTCAGTAGGATTTATACTTGAATTCTGCTGAGAAAACTTATTGCACAACATATTCCCATCACCGCAGTTCATTTCATAAAATCACCACATAAAACAACGCATCATTCCTCAATGAATGGGAAAAAAATATGGCATAGTTGTTTCATGTGGGGTTGCAAGTAATGGATAAATTTCAAGTTGTCAAGTAAACAAGGGAATAAGATGTTAGTTTATAGAGTAGAATTTAAAACTCTATGTATATCTTGTTGTATAGATATTTATACCTCTTTTGAATAAAACACTTTTCGCTTGAGGTCCTTCCATTTGGGTTGACTGTCTGCAGCCCAATTTACTATTCTTTGAACATTGTTAGAAAACTTCTTGGCAAAGAAATTTTGTGACGAGCTCAAGGTGGGTATGACCTCGTATGCCCATACTAAGATTTGGAATATGAATCCCCCTATTGATATTTCTAATTTACCTTTGTTGTGTATTGCTCTATGCATAACATCAACAAGTAAATTAAATGTAGCTCTTCCCCATGGGTAGTTATCGAAGAGGTCATCGTCATCAACCATCAATTATATTCACATTCACCGAATCTTGTTTTGGGAGAAGAAAACTTTCCAAGAAATACAACTTCGCCATTTTTATCCTATCACTGTCACATCCTGCCTTGCTAACATTAAAAACTATGCTGAGAAAATACCTACTCAGCTTTCATATCCTCGAAGTACATTTTTCTTATATTTCCTCCTCTCTTTATCCCACTTGTATCAATTATTGGTAATTCCCCACAATTTAGATTAGTTATCAATGCAAACTCTCTCAAACCAAATTTCATTACTCTATCCCTTATGAAGAAATTCAGTTGGGAGATGACTTTGGTTTACATTGTCTTTGTATTAGGTATAACAACAGTTGAGAAGATTGATTTCTAATAGAAAAATCAAGGAAATGTCCAAAAATTGTTTCTCTAAATCTCTATTGTAACTTGTCACTTAAATTCTCCTTGATTTTATCAATTACAGAAGTCTTTGTTTGCAAGTTTATTTTCAGTGGTTCATTTCTCCTTGCACTATCCATCAGATACAAAGAGTCCTAACACATTTGAAAAAAACCAGAAAACAAGCTTAATAATATACTAATAGTAAAAACAAGTACAGAGTATTTGAGTAAAAATACCTCACGTGGTTCTATCAATTCGATTGTTTTTCCCTTTTGGCATGTTCTTACTTTTTCTTTCCCTTTATCTGATCTAGTTATTACATAATATTCTCAAATATCAGTAAATATTTAAGTAAGAATACCTCACATATATCCATTCCATAGATGATTACCTTTTTTCCTTTCATTGTTTCCATCCTCTTGTCCGACTCTCCACTAGATGATCTCTTTTCTGATTATGTTGTTTCCCCATGACTTTGTGACTGTTCTTCTTCATTATCTTTGCTTTCATCGTACACATTTTCACATGTTCCTTCAAGCTTCTCTTGTTCCTCTTCATACTCATTACTATCTTGTTCATCCTGTTTCATTATTTAGTAATTATATTATGTATATACGTTAACAAATATACTGTAATTAATAGATTAGTTCATCTTTCCCTAGCACTGAAATTGACAAATACACTGTAATTAATAGATTAGTTCATCATTATTTAGTAATTATATTATGTATATACGTTAATAAATACACTGTAAATGTACATTATCATACCTTTCCCTCATGTTGTTCATCTTGCTCTTCTTTTTCTTCTACTACTTCCTTTCTCCCTTTCTTCTTTGGTTCTAACTTTTTTTTCACAGTTTGCATCACAATTTAGATCTATGAGATTTTTAACCAACATTCTTATTGACCTTGCTTTTTTTTTCTTCAAATAATCCTGACCTTGCTCTTCATCCTTGGTTTGTTTGTTTGAATTTTCACCTCTATTGCAGAAGCATCGCGCTTTCGTTTGTTGCTAGTAATTGGAGTTGCATGTTTTTGGCCTGATCCCCTTGCCATTGTCTCCGTTTCCCCCTGTCTTACATATATGATCAAAATTTTATGTTTTCAAATACAATAAAAGTAAATTAAAAACATACCTCGTCGTCACTGTTGAGAACTATTGGTCCTTTGCTTGTTTATTTTTTTTCACCAGTTATTCTAGCGGCTCTTAATCATTCACTAGATCTGGTTTTTCCTTCAGCTTTCTCTTTGTTCATGGCTTCTAAATGTTTGATAAATGACAGACTTATCAGTTAAATACAAACAACCAAAGGGCCAGATTTTATATCGTCGTTTCTATTTTTTACTCCTAAACAATGGCCTTTTTTTATATCCCAAAAGATTCGAATCTAAATACTTAACAGTAAAACCAATATTAAATATTTTTTATTTTTGGAAAATAATGGAATATAAAGAGTTATGACCAACACTGGTTTCAACTCTTCAATGTGGAAACAAGAGGTAGAGTAGATTGCAATGTATGGATTAGAAGAAATTTGGGAATCAAAATGTTGTCTGAAATTAGGAAATTTAAGCAAATGTCAGACCTAAGCAGATTGCATACTATAAAAGGATGAAACAATGGCCGAGAAACTGCAATACCGTGGAGAAAACCATGGAAAAATACTCGATGTCGTGCAACAATGTCGAAGGTCAAGCGTCTGCAATGAAGCCATGGAACAATACTCGATGTCGTGCAACAATATCCGTTGTACCTACCGCTTGAAGCTGTTTTGAAGGAGCTTCAATGTAGAAGGTTAAGCGTCTGCAATGAAGCTGTTTGGCAAGAAGCTCTCGAAGGTCAAGCATCTGAAAGAAAGAGAAAGAAAGCCGAGCAAGAAATATTATTGCCGCTGTCGAAGGTTAAGTGTCTGCCGCCGTCTGAAAGAAAGAAAGCCGAGAAGGTGAAGGTGAAAGAGATATTATTGCCGCCGTCGAAGGTGAAGCGTTTGAAAGATACATTATTGTCGTCGTTGAAGAAGATGAATATGAAGGTGAAGTCTGAAAGAAGGTGAAGCGTCTGCTAATGTCTGGTTAGGGTATTTTTGCCGCCGTTAGAATGAATGTCTGGTTAGGGTATTCTTGCCGTCAGAATTTGAAGGTGAAGCATCTGCTAATGAAGGTATTATTGCTGCTGAACGAGTTTTGCACAATAAATGTTTGGTTAGGGTTTTAGTTAAAGTTCATTGATTATTGTGAGGTGTGATGGTGGATTAGACCTCTTGTCAGAATGGAGTGTGTAGTGTGTGATAGGAGTAAGTAGACTGTATTTGTTATTTTCAAACGATTTTGAAGTACTCAGACCTTTAGAATTCCATTGGGGGTAGTTTTGACAATTGCTAATCTTTATTTTTAAATTTTATATTCCGTTTGCTATTTTTCTAATTTTAAAAAGTTTTTGTTATTTGTCCAAATGGAAACTTAAATTTTGCTATTTATCTGGTCAGCCCTTAAAATTTTGGCTAAGGAAGATATTGGGCACAAGACCAAACCCAAATTTTGGGCCCAAAACCATGTTAAACCCCATGAAAATCTCTATAAATAGAGGTCTTACCATTTCATTTGAGGGGCTGGAAGAACTTAAGGTCGAATCTCTGAAGCTCTGAAGATCTGAATTTACAAAGATTGAAGATATGAGGAATATAACTTCTCGGACTCTCCTAAAACTATCTAAAGACCAAAAGATTAAAGCTCGAAAGATCTAAAGAATATAACTCTTCTGAATCTTTGAGGATTAAATGACTTCCAACAAGGCTGATTCGAGTCGATCAACAAGCCAAAAATCGATCCAAACCAACTAACAAGCCACATATTGATTCAAATGAATTAACAAGCCATAGACTGACCCATGTCGATCAATAAGCTAAAGGTCGATCCAAACTATCACCAAGCCAGGGGCTGATCCAAAGAGATCAACAAGTCAAATGTCGATCCAAGCCAATCAACAAGTTAGAGATTGATCCAAACTAAGCAACAAAATAAACAAGTCTAAAAGGTTATCATCCAAGAAGGTCAACAAGTTCATGAACCAATCATCTAAAAAGATCAAGTACCTTAAGAATAAAAAACAAAAATCATTTATTAGAAATTGTATTTACTATACTGAAATTAATACAATTACAAAGTTCATTTCAACGAATTAAATTTCTCTAAAAATTTCATCAAACAGTTGTGTCCAGTGTTTTTAAATTTTGAAAAAAAAAATTAAAACAATCGAAATGACATCTCTTGTTGTTTTTAAAAATAGGTCTTTTTTATTCTTATTTTTTTAAAAAAAAAAAAATAGGTTCTAAAAATAAATGTAACAAAAGGGAAATTGTCATAAATATCAAAACAATTGAAACTATTTACAATTATAGCAAGAAAAAAAAAGGAAACACAGTGAACACCATTTTGATTTTTAAAAGTTCCCAAACTACCCTTTTATTTGAATTTTCATGCGACAATTTGTTCTTCGTGATTTTGTTTCATCATCAGAGGATTTCTTCTTCACGAGGATTCATCGTTGTTGGCAGCTTGGTTCTCCTTCTTTTCTTCTTTCTCTTCTTATTCTTCTTCCTCCTTCTTCTGCTACCACTTCTTCTTCTCCTTCTTCTTCTTCTATTTTCTTTTTAAGAATGTTCTTTATGCTTTTAGCTTCTTCTATGCAATTTTTTCTTCTTCAATTGATCAAAGTTTAATTAGTGAACACTCTTCTAATTTTTTCTCCAGTATCTTCTTCTTATTCTTCAATCAATCTTCTTCCTCCATTTATCAGAATTCAAATATTTTAGCTCAAATTCAACTCATCGGAATTCAATTTGATCTAAATCTGACTGATCGGAATTCAAGTTGGAATCCAACTCTACCATGAATAGATTGATAGAGTTCTATCACTGTCTATTGTCGATATACAGTGATACAACTCTATCACAATCTATCAGTGATTGATAAATAATGATAGAACTCTATCATTGTCTATCATCGAGAAAATGTCTGTAAAACTCTATCACAATTTATCACCAATAAATAAACATTAATAGAATTCTATCATTGTTTATTAATGATAGACTATGATATAACTCTATCACTATCTATCATCAATAGACTTATTCCTTCTTAATTGTTCAATTTATAGAGAATGATAATACTTTATCACTCTATCATTTGAACAATTTCTTCTTCTTCAATCACGAACAACTTCTTTTTCTTATGCTTTAATTTGTGTTTAATCACTTTTCAATTACTTTGGAATATGCTATTAAAATCAAATTGATGGAATTCAATAAGTTGACCGGTGGCAATTCTATCACTTATAGATAGGGATAAAAGTATATCACTTTCTATCACTGAAAGACAGTGATAGAAATCAATCTCTGTCTATCAATAATAGACACAAATAGAACACTATTACTGTCCATCACTGATAGACGGTGATAGTAATCTATTGTTGTCTATTAGTGATGGACAACGATGGTAGTCTACCATTCTATCATTTGAATAACAACTTTTTCTTCTTCAATCTTTGTTGGGAATTTTCTTCATGATTACTTTTCAATTACTTTGGAATAACTTTTCAATCACGATAATAGGAACATTATTCACTTTCTTCTTATTCTTATTCTCCTTCTTTTCCTCCTCTCTTCTTATTCCTCTCCTTCTCCTTCTCCTTTTCTTTCTCCTTCTTTTCCTCCTCTCTTTTTCTTCTTTTCTTCTTTTGTAATAGACATCTATCACTATCAATCAATAATAGAAAATAATAGATGTTTGTAATTGTCTATCACTAATTGACATTGATAGACATCTACCAATATCTATCAATGATAGAATTTTTCCCCTCCTCTTCTATTCTTCTCATTCTTCTTCTTCTTCTGGTCTCTTCTAAATGGAGGGGAAAAAAATAAAAGAAACTAAATGTTGATGTCCACTGATAAACAACGATAGTTGTCTATAGTTATCTATTAGTAGATAGCCATGCTAGTCTATATGATAGTAAAACTTCTACAATATTTATCAGTGATAGACAACTATCAGTATCTGTTATTATGTATATAGACAATGATATACACCACACGACTATTCTATTGATGCTAAAGTTTCCAAAGGATTAAAATGCAGCAGATAGTCTAATGCAATGCAATAAATGAAGATACTATTCACATAGGAGCAAGAAGCTACTATCACAATCTATGATGATAGACAATGATTGAATATTATTACTATCTGTCACTAATAGATAGTAATAGTTATTTATCATTGTTTATCAATGATAGATAGTGATAGAACATTATCAGATCAATAAAACAGAAAGTACAAAGAAATGATTATCAAATCAACAAGTAAAAACATTCCAACAAGACAATCAACAAAAACATATTAATTTTATAAATTTAAAAAGTAATTGATTGTCAACAAGTACAAAGAAAAAGTTCAACCATTTACAAAAACATACTTCTGCAATCATGATGGAGATTCATATTCGGATTTGGATTGCAGTTGATAAATCTTCAAGTCAAAGCTTGGAGCATTGTCCATCATCATCTTCCCCATTGTTGCCTTCTTCTCATATTTCTTCTTTGAAGATACTTTTTTTTATTCTTATTGTCTAATGCTTTTTTTGGTTAGTTTTCGTCATCTCTTTTCTTTTGTCTTTCTCTATTGATATTTCTTTCTTCCTTTTGTCTTTCTTCCTTTTTTTTTTTTTTTCCTCTCTTTTCCTTTTCCTCTAAATCCATGAAATATTTGAAGGTTGTTGATTCAACTTCATCTTTTGTAGGAACAAGTTGAACAATAGAAAACTACACATAAGCACAATTAAATTATTAGTGACAAAATTGATAGGATAGATACAATGATAGTGTTGTATTATTGTCTATTAGTGATACACAATGATAATAGTTTATCATTGTCTATCAGTGATAGACAAAGATAGACTATTATCACTCTCTATTAGAAAAGTGATAGACAATGATAGTAGTCTATCGGAGTAACAAAACTATAAATAGAATATAAATGGTAGACTATCTATCACTATCACCATCTAACAATGATAGGCAACTATATGTTAGGAACTTTCTATAAGTATATGAGAAACTTTCTATAAGTATAACATTATACAACAAAACTATAAACAAAAATAGAGTAAGAAGTTACCATCATTTTCTAAGATGGACAATGATATTATCACTGTCTATCATTGATAGACAATGATATAAAACCTTGAACACCACATAACCTTCCATTATCTATCATTGTCTATAGTGGTTTGACATAATAAAAATTCTAATTGAGTAACATTTAGGAACTAGCAGAATTGATCTATCAAAGCAACAAAACTACAAATAGTGTATAAATGATAGTGATCTATCAGTGTCTATCAGTGATAGACACTTATAAACCATTATCACTCTCTATCACTATTACCATCTATCAACGATAGGCATATATAGGAACTACTGTAAGCATAACATTATATAACAAAGTTATAAACAAAAACATATCTACATACAATGAATAGATAAAGAATTATAGTAGTCTAACAATATCTATCACTCAAATGATAGACACTAGTAGAACACTAACACTCTTTTTTAACCTACTATCTTTATCACCTTTTCAACTTTCTATTAGCAACTATATATCATCAAGAAAATATTATCTTCCAGCAATGGTAACTATCTATCACCAACAAATCTATAAACATATCTATGAACAACAAAATTGTAAAGAGAATAATATTTTAAAACTAAACACAAAACTAGAAGTTTAGTTCTTCATAGTTCTGTCAACAACGAAACATGCTAAACTGAAATCTAAAAGTTTAGTTCTATCTAATGATAGAGAGTGGTAGAATACTTGAAGGGAATCACAAATCTCAACAATACTATCATAGTCTATTACTAATACACAATGGTAGTAGTTTATCATTGTCTATCAGTGATGGAGAATGATACACTACTATCATTTTCTATCACTATCACCAACTATCAATGACAGGTAGTGATAGTGGTCTATCATTATCTATTAGTAATAGATAAGTACTATCTATAAAAACAAAGCAATGAACATTATCTACCAACAATTTTCTAAAAACAAAACAAAACAGAAATCACACAAGCTCAACATTATACCTTTGCTTCCATTTTCTCTTTTTGTAGGCTTAAGCTTTTCAGAATTTAATTTTTTCCTCCCGCTTGACGATTCACCATCAATGATAGTTCTTTTTTTTTTTTTTTTTTCTTGCCATTTATTCACAAAATTTAGGTTAATCATCAGTTGAATGAACAAGGAATAAATAGCCACTAATAATAATTTATCTGGAGAGTAAAAAGGAAGAAAAGCACCATGAAGAACTGATTTTGTTGACGAATGAAGTCTTTGATAAACTGTAATCTATGAAGTGATAGTTGTGTATATCGAAGAGGAATAAACAAGTAGAATAGAGTGGGCCAGTGGCGCTTGAATGTTGAAATGAAAGGAGGAGGAGGAGGAGGAGGAGGAAAAAAGAAGAAGAAAGTGAAGAAGAAAGAAGACAGTGAAGAAGAACAAAAAAAGTGAAGAAGTAGTAGAAGAAGAAGAAAGTGAAGAGGTAGAAGAAAGAAAAGAATGACAGAAGAAGAAACAAAATGAAAGTGAAGAAGTAGCAGCAATGGAAATGGAGAAGAAGAGGAACGTTGGGAAGACGAAGGGGCGCGCATTTCATTTTTTTTCTTTCATTTCGCTCTGGGCCTTCTTTTCGATTGGGTCGCGTCAATGGATAATAATCGGTCCGATTTTTTGAACAAACAGGTCGTCTCGTGGGCTATTCTTTTCCATTGGCTCGCGTGGGTTTATTGGAACAAATTTATAAAATTTTGCAATAACTTGTAAATAATTTGGTCCATTTTCTATATTTAAAAAACTCCCCTATAAGTTATAACAAACATATTTTTCTTTATTTCCTTGTATTTTTATTTTTAGAAATATTAAAATAAAAATGGATCACAACCATAGGGAGCCTAACTTACTCTAAATTTTTATTTTTAATTTTTAACGCACACTGGTAAGTTGCAAAATATTCCACGAAAAAAAAAAAAAAAAAAAAGAACAGAATCAAACTAAGTAATTTCTAAATCCAACCTTGGAAATATTCAAATCTAAACGCAAAACTAAACTGTTAAAAAATAAGTATTCAAACTTGGCTATAAATTTTCAAGTCCACAACTAAAATGGTGTATCATAGCTAGTCAGAGAACTTCTTCCAACTTTATCATTTATCAAGTTTGAAGTGCAAATTTGCCCCTAAGAAAATAGCTCACCTGATCAAAATATGATTTAACTTCATAAGGTTTATTGTACTAAAAGAAATGTTTGACACACTGAATCTTATGCAGTAAAAACAATTTTCTTATTTTTATTTTAGTACAAACAAATTTATTTATTACTTCATTTCTTTCTTTTGTGTTTGTGTAAAGTTTAGGTATTGAACATTTAGCCTTCCATAAGGTACAACCATGAACAGAAGGATTTGGCTACTACACACATTTACAAGGACATTTACCAGAATTCACTTTACATACTACTTGACTTTGCCAAGGATTTAAAGAATTTGATCATAGGATCATACAAATCTTTCTTCGCGTTCATGCTCAAAATGAAGTCGACATGACCATAATTTTCAAGGTAAACTAATTCTGGTACCGGCTTCAATTCCTTTATCGTGTGCTCCAGATCTGTCCAATCGGATAACTCGTCATTGCCACCATACGCCATCCACAGTGGCAAGGACTTGGGAATACGGCTGAGATCAAATTCAGGAGGCTTCCTTTGACCGTAAACTCTCATATTCTTTAACAATCCATAGTCATACCTGGAAAACGTACCTTTGCGGATCACTGGTAAAAGAAAAGGAACGCAGTTAAATCCGTGGTGTCAAACAGCCTCCTATTCTCGTCAAGAGGAGAAAAACATACTCCTAAGTAATTGATTTGTAAACTATAACACTTCTTCAAACCAATAATTCAATTTCAAAGTAGTAAATTGTTTCATGTGTTGAGGTCAGGAGACTCAGGACATTAGTGATGTGTTAGGAATAGGATCAGTTTTTGTTTTGCTAAAGGAGAAGTTTGTCCGTTCAGTTATATGGAAGATAGTGACACATACCAGTCTCTCAAATCTTTGGTATGGATGTGTCAAAATACATTCTTGCATAAGTCCTCTTCTTTCAATCTCTAAAAAATTAACAGATTTAACAACAGAAAAAACGAACTTAAACCATTACTATTGTTCTGGCTTGAACTACAATACGACAAAGATGAACTGCGAAACAAAACGGCTTGGGAATAATAAGTAAAGTTTGGTTATGTTGTTTGTGCCCAGCAAACGTGAAAGGAAACAAGAAATTTTGGTATAGCAAGCAGAAATTGAAGCTTGGTTGAAAGGAATAGCGAAAGGTCCTAGTAATTCAATCAAGAATTGGGGAATTCTTTGGCTTTTTCAAGGAGGTGATGGTTCTGGAATTTCTTGAGCAGCTGAAGGGACGGGTGGGGAGGGAGTTAAGGACAAGGAAGTGAAAAGCGCAAGTGAGTTCGGTAATTGATGAATGAATGCTTTGGGAATAGAGGGCTGGCTTTAATTAGAGGTAAAGTTGATGATTTGATGGAGATGAAAAGTCAATCAGGAAAGAGATTGAAAGAAAGAAGTTAAAGAGCATATGAAAAAAAAAACCCTTTATGGAATAGCCTCCTTGATTATTTGAAATCCGGAGAGTGGGAAGGAAAAGAAGGAAGCCAAAGGAAGAAAAACTGCTGAAGGTTGCAGAGTATTAACGAATTTGGTGTCTGGGGTAAACTGTTGAAGATGGAAGAGCTCTTTGTGCGAAGCTGGGTATTCTTTTTCGTTGTGCTTTGATGGGTTTAATTTTGATATCTCTAGGTGGTTTCTTGAAAAAGTAATATGAGGAAGAAGATCAAATTTGCAAGCTATTTTTTTGGAGGTCTTGAAAGAGTTTGGAACATATGATGCAAAGTTTCACGATCGAATGTTTATAGATTTATATTAGACTTCACAAGGAAACACTAAAAATTAACTTCCCAAGACTTACGTGCAGGTAAAATTTCAAATTTACCATAGTATAATAGAACATGAAACAGAGAGAAGATATTGCAGAGCATACTCTGGAAAAGATGGTGCAGGTTTTTTGCTGATGATGGATGTGGTTCATATTCGAAAAATAAGTCAAAACGTGAGCGATTAAGGCAACAATTTTCCCCTGCAGCATTAAAAGAAGGCATCCTTAGGAAATTTAATGTCTGGAATTGAATAGATTGAACATCCAAACTTGATACTTTCCTATGAAGAACAAAGCAACACAGCGCAGTCATTCCAATCAAAAACTTATTATCTTATCTAGTTGTTCCCAATTTTTTCCCAACTAAAAGAAGAAACAGGACATAATAAATCCAGACCTCGATCAATATTGGATCATGACAATTTTATTAAGTACTATACTTAAAAATTTCCCATACTAGGGCATTTGAACCCTGAAAATAATATACAATATAGCATATGAAGTAGTCCATTACTTGAATTGCACTAATGACTAATAGAAGCTTTCTGGCACCAATATCACATGAAAAATGGAGCACTTGGTAAATATCAGTAACATACTCCAGATTTCATCACGTGGTAAATTTTAGTAAAATTTTCCAATCTGGGCCTTTCAATTTTAACAGAAGATATACCCACTAACCATATGATCCAATATGATCGATGTCGGTATACATTATAGTAATTAAAAGAAATTAGCAATGTTGGATAAGGATTCCAAAGTCAAGGATCGACAAAAAAAAAATAAAAATAAAAATAATAAAAATAATAAAAAAAGAGAGAGAGAAGAGAGAGAGAGAAAGAAACATGAAACAGGTTGCATTGAGAGAACCTGTTATTGAACTTAGAACATTGATGCAGTTAACGAGCCGATCACAAAGATTATCTAAAAGGACTGTTCCCCAATCGCTGAAGTAGCATACAAAAATATAGACATGAGTGTTATGAACTATGGTGAAGCTAAAAATGCAACCCATTACAAAATCAAAATTGGGCAAAGCATAGGATGACAACCTTTTAAAGTTGAGTTCACGAAATCCCGCGGAAAGAATTATCTACCGAGAAAAATATAAAGAATAAGCTTATTAGTTATTACTTAACAATGCTAATTACAAAATAACAAGCCAGAGCCAGGAATACCGTATCAAGATGTGTGTCAACCATTAGACGTACTAATGGAGCAGTTATATGTTCCAAGTACGATATAGGACTTAAAAGAGCAGCTGCTTCAACTTTCTTGGCTATGTCTGGCTGGGTAAGAGCAGCAAAAGACATGATTGTTCCCTGTGAACAAAGATAAAAGATGACACCATAGCAACAATATATGATTTCAGATTAAGAATCTCGAAGAAGAAGATATGAGACCTGTGAGTGTCCAACAACATAAATTTTCCTGTCTGTCAATGAATTTATGTAGTTAATCATTGCTGCAAGATCGTACAGAGCCAACTCTTCCCAACTCCAATTCCAAAATTCCTACAATGAGAATATACTTTAGTCAAAGACGAACAGAAATTAAACATACGCAATTTATGTTATATAACTTTCAAGATTGTCCTAAGATACTCATGGACCAGTAATCCACCAAACAATATAGTGCAGAAATTTGAGGACAAAATAGGCTTTAGCAAATCAACACAATTAGCATGAAATCAAATGGTCCTTTAAGATAATCTGTCATTTGACTGCTGAACTCCATAAAACCTCACGGATCACACAAATTTGTATGAAGTTTGAACCGCCAAAATTGACAGCATGATACTCTCCAACTTAATGCACTGAGCACGGACGAGCTACAACATGTTTGTATCGTTATTTAACTTTCTAGTTACATGGATTACACCCACAACACAATGAGGAAACCCTTGCTATTAATATGTTCTTTCTCTGCATTTAGTTAACATCTTACACATCCTAAGGACTTTGTAGTAAATTATTCTATGAATACCTTATCATCCTCTGATAGGGATGTATGCCCATGACTCCACCGTGTTCCACGCACATTTCCTATCCACACATCAAATCCATTATCTGCAAGAATAAAGCCTAAAGATTGTTTTGCAGAATTCAAAAACCATCCATCGCCACCCTGCACGTGCACCAGTTCAGACAATGAAAGGTATGAAAAGCTAGTGTTAGGAACCCCTTATCTGTGAGAATGATCCCAGACTACAAAATTATTCAAAATTCACAATCCATGTTTCAAAATACGCAGTTATTGATCTCCTAGACGAGAAAATTTACGGATAATTGGATCTTGCCAAGCATAGAATATTGTACCAATTAACGAAACTTAAAAAGACTATTCAGTATACTTTGAGATGTGTAAAAACAACTTGAAAAGAATCTCACTTGGAGAGACAACGAAACAGAGAGCAAAAGATTGAAAAGAGAGAGACAGAGTAAAAAATGTAAGTAGGGCTTTGGCTAAAATCTGCCTTGAGGCTTGATGGCATTCATCATTGCGCAGGGTCATGTGAATCTTCTCTATATCATTCCCATTTTATCAGATTTCCCCAAAAGCACGAAAATAGTCATTTCACTGGAATATCAAGAGATAGGGCAGTTGAAAATTTCAACAAAAGGAAATAACTCTCAGTAGTATAAAAATTATCAGGCAACATTATCGATTTTAGCTATTGCTGATAGAGTTAGACCATAAAAGAGTAAACTAACCTAACAGATATAGTTACAATATTGCAAAACTGTTAGAAGACTCACCATGAACAGTCCATGGAGGAGCAAAATTGGAGGGCCTTTTCGCTTTTCCAAATCTCCATCACGTGAAGATACACGTTGCAGACCCAATAGAAAACCATCCTTTGTTTGAATCTAAGAAATTTATAAGAAAATCACGTCCGTCAGTACTGCACAAGCGTACTCAAGTGCACTACTAAAAGCACAATTCATCCTCCCAGTCTGCAATAATCGATACCATTCCTCAGAATTCAAAAGAATTATAATAAAATAACATATCGTCCAAAAATAATAAGAAAAACAAAATTATACTGTAGAAATGCGTTCGGCTCCAAATAGCTGAGGAGAAATTGATAAAATCAGAGATCTACATACGAGTCAGAATCAATCATACTTTTTCGCGTATTATCTCTATGCCTATTCTTTCAATTAGGAACACAAAGAACGATACAAATGCATCGGTTTATCCAGAATCTCGACAGAAACAAATCAAACCAAAGACGGACGTCGAATCTAAGATTACAAAGGAAATCATTCCATCGTTCTCACCTCAGGAGACATAATAAACAAGAAGCATTAGAGCCAATTAGTTGACTAAATCTTTTCCAGTTTCTCCACTTGAAACAAACACTAATACTGTCTCATTTCACAAACAATTCCTAATCTACACCGTCCACTAATTAATGAACCAAAAAATTAGAAGCGAAATGAGAGAATGAGAGTACCGTATGCTCGGCGCAAGGATAGCCAGCAGGATGAACGAGTTGAGAGCACAAGGACTTCTGGTCGGACCGAGCGTGAGGGAGAATCGAGTACTCGACGGAACTAAAGGAGGAATTATGGGCGGAGTGGAGAGGGAAGAAGAACAGAAGAAATATCAGAGACATCAATGGGGTCGCCATCTTCGAAACAAAGATTGATCTTCAAGTCGCAGTGAGCAAAATTAGTTGAAAAAAATTAACTGTTCATTGTATATTATTTGGGGAAATATGAACGGAATTAGTTGGTGGCTGTGCCCACGCGCCCAATTGCTTATATAAGCGCGTGCAGTTTATTCGTTGCTTGGGAAGGGCATGATTTTAATTTAGGTAAACCTATTTCTTCATCAAATTATTAAAGTATCGCTTTAGAGAGAGAGAAAGAGAGAGAAAGAGAGAGAAAGAAAGAAAAACTAAGGGAGAAAATCCATTTATAAATTTTTTTTTTTTTTTGAAGCAATCCATTTATATCTTAAACATTAGGTATTAGTAAACATCAATTTCTTTTCTTATAGAAAACTAAAATTTTTATAGTTTTAGGATAAATATTAATTAGAGGTGTTCAAATAACCCGATAACCCGAACAACTCAGACTACTCAACCCAAAATATAAGGATTGGGTTGGATTAGTTTTGTTCTTGGGTTAGGTCGTGGGTTGGTTAAAAAAAATTGATACCCATCTTTAGGTCTTATATTTCAAAAATATCTTTAAATTTGAATTTTTTTTAGAAAGACTTTTAATATTATTTTTGAACAAATTTACCCTTTTATTATTTTTATTCCCGATTTATATATATATGTCCCTATTTTCAAATTTTTCTTAATGATGGAGAGAGAAACTGTATTTATCATGGAGAGAAGATTAATTTAATATGAATTTTTTTTTTTTCATATTTTCAAATGGAGCAAGAAAATATATTTATTTGTTGAGATTTTTCCTTTACTTAATTTAATTGGAGAGAGAAAATACATTTAATAAATTTTTTCCTATTATCATTGGTTTCACGTTTTTTTTCTACGGATTCATAGTTATTTAAAATATACCTCAAAACATTTTGTTAGAAATTTGAAAATATTCTAACCAATATATGAAATATACTACAATATATAAATTCAATCTTTTACGTAAATCACCATATAATCCTTGACATAAAATTTTTTTCCTTTTTCGATTATAGAGGTAAAATGCATTTGATATATTTTTTCCATTTTCATTTGGAGAGAGAAAATGACATTTAATATGATTTTATTTTCCATTTCGTTTTTCATGTTGATTTTTGTTATTATGTGAAAATATTACATTGTTTGTTCACTTGTACATATAATATATTCCGTTGTTTATTTGTACATATCAATTTATTGGGTTTCTTTTTACAAATTAATGGTTATTTTAAATATACCTTAGAACATTTTGACGAATTCATGATTATTTTAAATATATCTTAGAACATTTTGTTAGGTATTTGAAAATATTCTAACAAATATATAAAATATACTATAGTTTATAAATTAGAGATTAACTCAATGTTTGACTAAATCACAGTATAAACCAATATATGAAGATTTATGTACTATAGGTACATAAATCTTCATATATTTCAGTTATACCACAGTATATATATCATAATACAATAAGTCTAAATAAAAAAAAACACTCGTTTATATCAAATAAACAAACACATATACCACAGTATATATAAAATTTCCTACAAAAGCTAAAAAAATACATATATATCACAGTATATATAAAAAATAGGAAAATATAAAGTTCATATTTATATGGGAGTTTATAATACATAACCCTCAACTTCATCTCTTCTTCTTCAGTCATTCCCCGTCATCGTCGATCGGATTTGCTCGTCCTGCCATGTCATCGACCGAATCTGCTTAACTCATCTCGTCAATTCGCCTCACGCCGTCCACGTCATTGATTTGTCCCAAGTCGTTCGTGTCACCTCGTGTCGAACTATAAATTCACCCACGCCGTCGTCTACTGCTTACAACTCACATCGCCGAAAGGAGAAAAGAGAGGGAAGAGGAAGAAATAGGTGTGAATTATGGGGGAGAGAATATATTAAATATATTATTGGGAGAGAGAACATATGCATGGGGGAGAGAGAGTATGCATGGAGGAGAGAAGTATACATGGAGGAGAGAGAAATAAATAAATAAATAAATATATATATATATATATGCTTCGTTAAAACGATACTAGGAAAAGCCCAATGGGAAAAAATTCTAATGAAAGAAAAAAAGTACATATTTCATAAAATATATACTTCTAAAAGAATACAATTATATTTACTCTCTCTCATGAAAACATCACTTAAGTTCTCTAAGTCGTCGCATACCAATGTTGTGTACCAATTTTTCAAAAGTTGCAGTTGGTAATGCCTTTGTAAATAAGTCTACCAGGTTATCCTTCGAATAAATTTGTTGTACAGTGATGTTGCCATTTTCTTCAAGATCATGAGTATAGAAATGCTTCGTTGAAATATGCTTTGTTCTATCTCCTTTAATATATCCTCCTTTGATTTGGGCTATACAAACTGTGTGTTAGGTTTATGTCCTAAAACTCGTGGTTTGTAAACAATAAAACTTATTTTGAAAATTCAATAAGTTGTTATTGAATATATGTATTGCTTATTAGAAATCCAATAAACCTATAAGTCCCTTGGCTATTACATGAGTACTTGAACTTTATGTGGAAACATAATAGTGGATCAAGTTCGAGTAAATAGTCAAAAGAATCTATAGTATATGAATAAGGTTTGGTGCTTTATTCTGGTAATACTATTGGATGTGGCCTACTCCGTAGTTATTACAAAGAGTTGTAAAGTGCTACAAACGAAGTGATCCTAATTCGTACATGTTATGACCTGAGGAGTGGGGGCATTCTATGCAAAAGGGTTTGTACAAGATCAAACCACAAAATAAGTCACTCTTACTTTATAACGTTGTTTACTGTTTAAGACTACCTATTTCAAAGCGATGACCTAGGTAACTTGACCTTAATCTTGGGTTAACTATGAACTCCTGTTTATTCGGGATTATCCTTAGATTTACATAGGTGAGGATTGGCTCAACAACGTCGGCTCAATAAACTCCCATTTCAGGGGTAAGACCAAGTAGATAGCTGAGGACATAAGGCAAGAAGGAATTCACTCCTACTTGCTCTTAGGGATAGTAGAGAGGTTGTTCTCTTAAGTACTGATTCTGGGAATAAAGGGCCCCACCCTCTCATTAGCTCGAGAGGACTCGGTTTGTTGATTGGATCACAAGTCAATTGTTCATTAGAGGATTAGTGGAACTTAAGGAACAAGAGGTACTCTCGGGGGTAAAATAGACATTTGACCCAGCTGTTATTACGAACAACCTATGAAGGATTAACTTACTAATCATAGTTATATCGAGTAGACATAATATATCTATAATGAGGGGAGTTCAACTATAGACTTTAGTAGAGTGACCCATTAGTTAACAAATGGGGATTAATCTGGTATAATGAGTTTAGCCAATTAATCTCGGATCATTGGAGCTCATAATCTGTAGGTCCGCAAGGTCCCCCTACTAGCTCGTAAATGGATTAGCTTTAGAGTAGCGTGATAAGTTACTTTGAAACGTTCAAATTAGAATTAAACGGAACTGGAGAATTAATATTTAAATATGATTTAAATATATGAAGGTAGATTTGTGTAAAATTAATTTAATATTTGATATTTAATTCATTAGAATTATTTAAATTGTTTAAATAATTATTTATTAATTTTATTAGAAAAATTAATTTATGAATTAATTTTGTAAAACTAATAATATTTTCAATTTTAGAAATCAATTTGATTTTTGAAATCAATTGAAAAATTGAAGAAGTTTTAAATAACACAAAATGGATTTATGAGATTTTCCATTACATCTTCAAAGTAGCTCACACAGAACCCATTTTTTTGCCTTCAATAACTCCAAGCATGAGCTGCATCTCATGCAACCATCTTCTTTACATGATAGTCTGCAATATATTGAGAAGATTGGAGTGTAGAATTGAGGCATGCAATCGATCGAATTTTTGCTGAAAAATTCGTGTTGAAAAAGGTGTTCTTCAAGCGGGTTGCTACTTGAGTTCTTCTCCAAATTTCCTTCATTCAAGTTTATTTTGAGTCCCACAACTCAATCTAAAGCTCCAAGAGAATAGCGAGGGAGATCTTGAGGTGGTTTACAACAAGATTTGGAGAAGTTCGCAGCTTAAAATCGAGATTTGAAGAAGTTCTACAAAGGTATGGCTTGAAACCCACTTGTTTCTGCAAGAGCAAGCTTTAGTTTCTGCCAAAATTATGAATTAGAGTGCTTATTGATCCTTGTTGCTTCCGTTGCTTGCTAATACATTCCAACAATTGGTATCATAGTATCATTTAAGCATTCAATTTGGTTTAATTTTGGTGTGGTGGGTGTTTTTTCATGAGTTATATGAAACTGGTATACTGATATGGTTTTCTTTTGGCATTTAATTTCTCTTTGATTTCTTGATTAATTTGTAATTGGCTCTTGATTGATGAGTTTTTATGTGTTCTCAAGAGTTTGTAATTTATTTGGAGTCGTCAGAGTTGAAATTAAGATGTAATTGAAGAAACAAGTGAAGAAGGCCGAGTTGCAGATTCCAATTTTTCCAGCCTCTGCTCAAATATCGTCGTTGAGGTTTAAATGCTAGATGATCGTCTAGCTATGGGCGCTAAACGATGTGAAGAAAAGCTATGGGCGCTAAATGATGTAAAGTGTTGTGCGCTAGACGATCGTATACCTGCGGGAGCTAAACGATGTGTAGAGGTGCTATGCGATAGTGCTACACAATCGTGTAGCTATGCGTGGGAGCTAAACGATCAGAAGATGTGCTATGCGATAGCACTACACGATCGTGTAGCTTTATGCGCGCGCTAAACGATCAAGAAGAGGCACTATACGATGGCGCTAAGATAGATATTCCACATTATTCTTACTATCAGTCTCAATATGATAACCATTACAACGTATATCTTTAAAACTTAGAAGATTTCTCTTTGATTAACTAGAGAACAATGCATTGTCAATTGTAAATTTTGTTCCTCTAGGCAAAATAATATTTCCTTTTCCAAAACTTCGATCAAGTTTGCAGAACCTGATATTGTATTTACTTTTTCTTTCAGCATTATCAATTTGGAAAAGTATTTTTTATTTATAAGTATTATGTGTGTAGTTGCACTGTTCGCCAGGCATAGATATTCTTTGCTCTTTTTTGAAACACCAAATATATGAAAATGATCCATGTTTCTTCATTAAAAGAAAATAAGAAAAATAAGAAAAACAACACTTAAAATATACAAAAGTTACTAAAAAAACATGAAAATAGATAAAAGAAAAACAACAACATTAAGTCTAGATATTCTCAAAGTCAAAAGAAACACTTGATGTTTCACCAATTGTGCCAATCTTCTCTTCAGAAGTTTCAAAGAAGTTTGCCATATCCAAATTTGTCATATGGGATAGGTCAAATATGTCATTATCTTGATATGCAAAATTTGCTTTCACATTTTTCTCTTTTTCTTTCAGGGAGGCTTGATAGAGGTCAACTAAGTGTTTTGACGTACGATAGGTATGTGACCAATGCCCAGTCATTCCGCATTGAAGGCATTTATTTTCAATACTTTTGAACTCTTATCTTGTGGAGTTTTTCCTTTGTGATCATCATTTTGTGTGGTTCTTTTGAAATTTAAATGATTAGAACGACCACCATGAAAATAATAATAATTTCTTCCTCTGCCACAGTCACGACCTCGACTGCGACCACGACCTCGACCACGATCATAATTAAAATTAACAACATTCACTTCAGGGAATGGTGTCGTTCCAGTTGGTCGAGATTTATGATTTTTCATCAATAACTCGTTATTTTGTTCGGCCACGAGAAGACATGAATTAATTCAGAATACTATTTTAAACCTTTCTCTCGATATTTCTGCTGCAGTAGCATATTCGAGACATGAAATGTAGAAAAGGTCTTCTCTAACATATCGACATCAATGATTTTCTCTCCGTATAATAACAATTTTGAATTGATTTTAAATAATGTGGAGTTGTAATCACTTACTGATTTGAAATCTTGTAGCCTCAAGTGCATCAACTCATAACGAGCTTTAGGAAGAATAACTGTTTTTTTATGATCATACCTCTCTTTCAAAAATTTTCACAAGATACGGGGATCTTTTATTATAAGATACTCCATCTTCAATCCCACGTGGATACAATGACGAAGGAAAATCATAGCTTTTGCCTTGTCATAACTGAATGTCATATTTTCTTCTTTAATAATCTCCCCAAGATTCATAGCATCCAGGTGGATTTCGACATCAAGTACCCATGACAAATAATTATTACTGTTAATATCAAGGACGAAAAATTCTAATTTTGTGAGATTTGTCATGACAAATAACATTAAATTTATTAATTATAACGAAGAGGAAAAAATCGACATACCTTTAGCGGAAAAAATGACAAGAGCTCGTGTTGATAACTTATTGTGAAATTGAGGAGCACAACGAAAACACAGATATAGAGAAAATATAATATAATAATAATAATAATATATAATTTAAAATAAAAAGCTAAAATCATGAAATAACTAAAATTATAAAATTGGATAATAGAAAACTTAGTAGAATTTGAAGTGGATTTCTTACCAATTGGTGTGTGATCTTAAGATCCACCAAATGCCACTATTTATAGGCAAAATGACAAGTAGGATGTGAACTTACATGGACGTCAAGCATGAATAACTACAAGACACATGGACAATATGAAAGGGTGACATATGGCTTTTGGGACACTAACCATGAGCATTTATTTATTATTATAATATTCATAATAATAATAATATAGATTATAGTGGGTTTTTTTTAATTATTATTATTTATATGATTGGAATTTTCATATTCTCGTTTTCACGAATTTTTCTCTACTCTTTTCGGAAAGAATATGAAAATTTTATATACTATTTTGCTGAAATTTTTTAGAGGATAATAATTTTATTTAGTTGATTTTAAGCAGAAAAAAACTAGTGAAAATAACAATAAATCACTCACAAACCCGATCTAAATCGATTCAAGATTATTTAAATTAATAAATTATTAAATTTAAGATTTAATTGATATATATATTACCCCTAAAGTTTATAAGGATAAATTTGAATTTTTTCTAAAAAATGAGACCGTCACATGAAATATAGATTTGGAAACCTTTATTTTTCCTAATAAACATTGAATACAAATTAAAAATATTTTTAGTTTCATCTCTTACACATCCATTAATACTTGTATATATTTTATTTAGCTACATGGGCGTTTGACTAAATCTTAAAAGATAATCATCTACCCAACTATATCTAGAGATGTGTTTGGTTTAACCTTTCAAATATTTAATTTTAAAAATATATTTTTTTAAAAAATAAAATTAAAGTATTCGACAACCACTCAAAATAGTTTTTAAAACGTTTTTATAAAATATGTTTTAAATCGTTTTTTCAAAAAGAGTTTAAATAAAAAGATTTTTTATTCCTCAAAAACATGCTCATGTCTAATTTTAGATATGTATTTAATAAGTAAAGCGTGTAAACTTGGAGTGTTAAAGAGGACAAACTTATTTTTAAATATATGAGTTTGTTTATCCCAAGTTATGAAATTTATTTGTACTTTTTCCATATATATGGCCAATGGTATTATGTCAAATTGTGGACACTTGTAAAATAAATTACAAATTTGGTATCTCATAAATAATCTCTGGGGTGAGAACCAAGGGGGTGTTTGATCGTGGCTTGAGCCTGGTTAGAAACCCACAGTTTTACCCCTCTTTTACTTCTCTCGTTTCGCGCTCCATTTTGTAGGTGTATTCTTCAGCCCTCTCTCTCTCATCTGTGACGTGTAATTAATCACCAATCTCTTTTCTCAATTTCTCCTTTCTTTCATCGTTTGGGTTCTCTTCTTCGTCTCCCTCCGACTGGAATGGGTTTTAGTTTCTGTTTCGCCTTCTTCACTTACTTATGCAACTCGATTGATGGGGAGCGACCCAAGTTTCTGCCGAAGAAGCGTAATCTGCTTTCATTTTTCAGCTTTTTCGTGTTTTTGGGTCTTCCCCTTCTGTTATAACGACAAAATTTGAAGTGGGAATTTGGATCCAGATACGTTTTAATGGAATCGATCTGATTTAGAGTATTAGGTTTTGGATTTTATCTCCATTAGATACGGTTTTTAACTGGGCATTGCGATCTTGTTGTTTCAGAGATAAAAGTGGGGAAGAGGAAGATGAAGTTCAAATGGATCAAAGATTTGTAGCTATTTGCTGTTCTTGTGTAGTAGTGTCAATCAAAATATGGGGATTTTCTGTCTGTACAATGCTCATATTCTACTACCATAACTTTCTTTAAGTTTGATGTTGAATGTTGGATTGCTCTGCTGGGAAGTAACGAATTGATTCTCTGTTAATTTCTTGTTCACATTCTGTTTCGAAGTGTTCTGCTCCATTTTCTTTTCTTTTTACCCCTTAGATAATGAAGTTTTGAAATCTTGGTTGAATTGAATTTGGTGCAGGGAAGTGTAATTTTTTTGTTGGAGGGTGGATTCCAAATTCATCAGGTTCTGTGTACAGTAATGAGAGCTGCCCCCATATTGAAGCTCATCAAAATTGTATGAAGAATGGGCGGCCAGATACTGAATACCTATACTGGAGATGGAAGCCACGGGATTGCGAACTACCGATGTTTGATCCAGAAAGATATCTTGAGATAAAAGCTCGGAATCATTAGACTGACCATCTAATATTTCAACTCTAAAAAAATATATCTTTTATGAATATTTTTGGAAACAACCACTTATTTGGTCGGTTCATATTATTTTGTGATCTTCTAAAAAATGTTACTGTACTACATCACATTCTCACCATCATAATCAAATGAAAGGTAATTATCTTATATACAATTTCAATTCTAGATACACCATCCATATTATATAAAAATAAACTATATGATATGTGAAATAATAATGTTAAGTTAGCAAGATTCAATATATATACATACAATATACCCATTCATTAGTAATTGAGATAATTACCTTCAATATATATACATACATTCAATATATATACATACAATATATAATATACCAATTAATTGAGCACCAATATGAAATGTATTTTGTTGGTATGTTTTACAGATTGAAGAGAATTAGAATTATTACAGTTTTTTTAAAAGAATATATGAAAATTAATTTATTATGTTCTACAAATTGAGAAAAAAAAAATTGAGATTATCCAGTTTATGTCATAAATGATTTGAGAACATACATGTATATTTGACAATCAATCAACAATAGCAAAGCATAATACTTAAAAATAAAAAAATGAAATAAAAAATAAACAGAAAAAAAAAATAGAACTAATCTCATTCACAAAAAACTACATCAGATCCTCCAACTCAACTCAACTCTGCACTCAAACACAGACTTCCAAACTCAACTTAACACAACAAAAACAGACAATAATTACCAACTCAACTCAACTCTGCAAACAAACATAGATAATTTAACTATCCAGATAATAATTACCAACTCAACTCAACTCAACTCTCTACTTTTATCATGCACAAAACACACCCTAATAATTTTATCAAACCATAAGCACTAAATTCTAATTATAAACTATAAGGCAAACTAAAATCTAACTTTTTCCAAGTAATGGGGCCAAATTTACAATTTAGTACTAGATCAAATTAGTGTCGTGATTGTGGAGACAAAACTCCACAAAAACACAAAGATGATGAAAATTAATATATATATTGTAATTTTGACAAAAAGTCAAAATTGAAGAAAGCCTATTAATTTTGATTGTGAATCTCAAATTAGGCTTGGCCCATTATTCTCATTAAGGTATTTGGACTGAGCATATATATAAATGATATTATCAGGTAAATAGCAGTAATTACACTATCATTTGGAAAAATAGCAAAAGGTATAACACTTTTGAATTATAGCAAAATATATGGAGATCACATGAGTCAAACTTTTGAAAATCCTAAAATGCCCTTATCGCCTCTTTTAATTGCAGTATTAATTCGGCATCCGTATTAATGAGACTATAATTAATTCCTCAACTATATATTCCAACAGATTTTCAACGCCAACTAACTTGATTATTTTAATTTTCCTTAAATCTCAGGATTTAACAGTTGTTATGAATTTATATATCAAATTTAATAGTTATTTTGAATTTTTAAATCTTCTACAACAACTATTTTTCAAGTATTGGTTTGAAATTTAAAATTATCATATTATATTAATTATCCTAATTGAAATTTATTTTTTTTATTATACTTTCAATTAATCTTAATCAAGATTCACAATTTTAAAATACTTGTGAACATTGTATTTATTATTCTTTTTTTTCAAACATAAAATATTATAATACAACACGTAGCCCTACCTTTCTTCATCCTCTAGGCGTTTTCTTCTTATGGCTATTAAGTGATTAAGAATTTTGTTCAATGATAAGTGGGATGAAAATAACTACTATCATGTTTTTTATCACACATCCAATTTAATTTCATTATATAGCAAGGAAACATGGTCGATTAGTAATGTGGAACAATTTTCAAGTCTATTCAATTTGAATGATGACCCATTCGTCCTCATCGAGTCAAACGGCCGGCTGGAAGACCTAGGAAAAAGAGAATCCCATCGTGCTTAGAGAATAGAAAAACAGTACGTTGTACTCGTAGTGGTAGTATAGGTCATAATCGTAGGTCATGTAAAAATCCAATACCTGGTTGAGTTTAGGTTTTTAGTTGGTTTTGCACTTTTACCTCATATTTTTCTTTGTGAACATTTATGAATGGTTTTATTTGTTTCAAGTAATTATAAAATTTGTTATTTTTTTTAATACATGTTAATTTTTCCATCTATTATTACTATATTTTATATGTTATTCCTCGTACTTTTGCAATATTTAGTTATACTGTAATTATCACTATTTAACGTTTTCACATCTCTTTGTTACAACATAATCATATATAACTGTGTATAAAATATTGCTTTTAATTATCAGTTTTGACTAACTGTTTTTTATTTAATTCAAATAAACTTCTTATCAATATTTAGGAATGACTAGATATTTAAATAGAATTACAGATTTCAATTCGCTTCATTTGTAGGATAACTAAAAGGAAACAAAATAAAAAGACCACAAAATACATTAACTGTAATTAAAAAAGTCATTTAAAACACAAACTAAGAGGTTGGTCTAAACAAAAAACATAAATTCAGAAGTTCCAATTTTAGGAAACTTTAATCTAAAATAGTATATTCATCGGTGATCATATTCTTTTACGCCCATATTCTTTTACGCCTGACTCAAGTGAAGGTCAAAGGATGAGTCATTCTTGTCAACATATTCTTTAGATTTTTGTGGTATTTTGCCCTTCACTGCATCAGTCCATATACCAATAATTGGTGTTTTTGTAGCATCCTTCAATGGCACTGATTTTACAACTCTATGTGGATCATTTCTTTTCTTCCCTTCTCTAATTCTTCTATAGTTGTCTCCAACTATCAACAATAAATAATTAATTTAGTCAGTATAATATTGTTATTTATTTCTAGGGTATCATTTATATACAATTACACTTTAATTATAAAAGCTTACATGTCATAAGATGATATGTGTTGACTTCAAGTTTGGATCAATCATATTCAACCTTCTTTTTGTTGGGATTGGTGTCCTAATTCTCTCGGAATCTCATAGTTTGTAAACTTTATACACATTGTTATGAATAAAATAAGAGTTATTTTATTTGCATTTACTCATATCCAATAAACAAAGATCTGTGATTATTGTATGTAAACTTAAGCATGTATATGAGATATACAAATAGATCATGCCTTAAGTAATAACCTTAAAAAGTTTGTAGTATAAGGATAAAGGAGGGATACATTATCCTAGTGACACAACAGATACGACTCGCTTTGTAGAGGTTTACAAGTGTTGTGAACTACTACAGATGGTCTGATCCTGACCATTCATGTAGAGACATGTGAGCGGGGGCGTCCTATACAAAGAGTTTGTATAAGATCAGACCACGAGATGAATAGTCTCTTTACATAACGCCGTTGATACTTGAGACTTACATCTCACTTAAACGACCATAGGTGACATGACCTTAATCCTGAGTGTTTTGAGAACTCCCGCCTTTGAGGACGATCATTTGATTAGTATGAGAGAAGAAGTTCGTGAGAAAACTGTGAGGGAGCTTGCAGAGCTTGACATGGACCTTCAACCCTTGTGAATCATATTTCCACCGACCACCGTGCCATTCGAACTCAAGCTGGGGCTGATCAACCTATTGCCTATCTCAGAGGGAATGCAGAGGCGAACCCCCACAAATACATCAAGGACTTCCATATGGTTTAAGTATGCGACCTCATGGAGTCATAGAAGAATAATTGAACCTTAGGGCGTTTCCTTTTTCATTACAAAATGACGCCAAGGATTGGTTGTACTACTTAGCTCCAGGATCAATAATTACTTAGAATGAGCTTAAAAAAGAATTTCTTGAAAAAAAAATTTCCCGCTTTTAGAGCCCACTCGATAAGAAAAGATATTTATGGAATAAAGCAATTTGTTGGTGAGTCTTTGTCTAAATATTGGGAACGGTACAAACGCTTATGTGCTAACTTTCTCCATCACCATATTTCCGACCAACTATTGATTCAATATTTCTATAGTGGTTTGCTTGCCAGTGATAGGAACTCCATTGACTCAGCAACTAGAGGCGCTCTTACTAATAAGACGCCCAGGGAGGCTCAGGAATTAATTTCACGCATGGCTAAAAACAATAAAATTTTGGGACCAGGGCTACCGAATATTATTTAATTGTTAATTTTGAAGTTAAGGAATTAAAAGCTCAAATTTCTAACTTAAATTCTCTTGTGACACAGATGGTCCAAGGAGGAGTCGCTTAGGTAAAAGTTTGTGGGGCCTATGGAATTGTAGGACACACCTCTAAAGCATGTCCTCAAGCCCAAGTCAACGTAGTTGAGGGTTACCAGAGGAAATACGACCCTCATGCCCCAATATATAATCCTTGCTGGCGTGATCACCCTAACCTCAAATGGGGAGGTCGAGGCCAAAGACAAGGGTATGATAGTTCCAGTCATTCCAATCAACCATCGTCATCTTCCTCAGGTATGTCTTTAGAAGATATCGTCAAATATTTGGCTGACAACTCCCTAAAATTTCAACAGGAAATCCAACAACTGCAAAAGGACTTTCTCCAGTTATTACAGGACACCAAGGCATATCAGCAAGAAACTAAGGCGAGTATGGCAAATCTAGGCGCTCAGGTCACATTAACTATTGTAGTGAGTTGAATAAAGAACAAGGGCTCAGGGAAGTTACCTGCCCAACCAGATCATGCCAATGTGAGTGCCATCACACTTAGGAGTGGTAAGGAGCTTCCATCGCCTACGACCTCTTCAGCAACCCACCTCTGCTTGGTAAGTCCAACAAAGAAGCTGAGAAAAATGAGGGTAAATTCGAGACACAATCGTCTACCCTTAAGGTAAGTACTCTTTCTTCACCTTTTGTTGAATCTTATATTCCTAAAGCCTCGTTTCCTAGTAGGCTGGCAAGACCAAAACAAGAACATAGGGACAAGAAGTTGATCGAGATGTTTAAAAAGGTTCAGATAAACATTCCTCTCTTGAACGCGATCCAACAGATTCCCATGTATGTTAAGTTCCTCAAGGAATTGTGCACCAAGAAGTGGATAGGTAAGGATAAGGAATGGGTGGTGGTAAGTAAGAATGTATCAACTCTATTTAAACATAATATGCCCGAAAAATGCCAAAACCCAGGTATGTTCACTTTACCCTGCATTATTGGTAATAGAGTCATTCGTCCTGCCATGCTTAAACTAGAAGCCTCTATTAATGTCATGCCCTATCATGTGTATGAGGATCTCAATTTGAATGATTTTCAAAAAAACTGTTGTGTGCATCCAATTAGCTGATAGATCTTATATCTAGCCCCTAGGGATAGTTGAGGACGCGTTATTGCAAGTTAAGGATTTTATTTTCCCAGTTGATTTCTACATTTTGAAAATGGATGAAATTTCCACTCATTCTTCTTCTACAATTCTATTAGGAAGGCCTTTTATGAAAAGTGCAAAGATAAAAATAAATGTTGACAAAGGCTGTCTTTCTGTAGAGTGATGGGGAAGTAGTTTCGTTTAACATGTATGATGCCATGAAATTTCTTGAGGATTGCCCGTCTCTATTTATGATTGAGGCGCATGACTTATTTGATGATATTGTGTTGCATGATGGTCATGATGGCTCTGACATATTGATTGTTTCATGTATTGATTTGGATTTGCATGACTCGCATGATTTATCTCTTTCTGCTGTTGATGTTGGCAACCTAGACGAACCTTCTTCTAATTTTGATATTGTTGATTTGTAGGTACAACGGACTAAGCTGAAGGCTCTCCCTAGTCATTTGAAATATGTGTACCTGGGCAAAGGGAACATCCTTCCAGTTATAATCTCCAGGGAGTTGACATCTACCCAAGAGGAATCCATAGTGGGGACTTTAAATACCTACAAGGAGGCCATTGGGTGGAATCTTAATGATCTCAAGGGAGTGAACCCTTCACTTTGCATGCATAGAATAATTTTAGAGGAAGAAGCCAAGTCCATAATTCAACCCCTTAGAAGGCTCAACCCCACGATGAAAGACGTCGTTCTCAAGGAAATTTCAAACTCAATGAAGCCAGTTTTATTTACCCAATTCTTAACAGTAAGTGGGTAAGTCCTATTCACATAGTTCCAAAAAAGACTAGCATGACGATCGTGGAGAACGACAAGGGTGAGATGGTGTTGATGCGCGTAGAGAACGGGTGGAGGATGTGCATTGATTTTCGAAAGCTCAATGAGGTAACTAAAAATGACCACTTTCCTATCCATTTTCTTGATTAGATGGTGGAACGACTCCCCAAAAAATCATTCTTTTGTTTTCTTGATGGGTTCTCTGGATTCTACCAAATCCCAATCGTCAAGACCAGTAAAAGACTACCTTCACTTGCATTTATAGCGTAAAAGACTATCTTCACTTGCACTTATGGGACTTACGCCTTCAGGAGGATGCCATTCGGGATTTGCAATGCCCCAGTTATGTTCCAAAGGTGTATGATGAGTATTTTTTCTGATTTCATAGAAAAGTGCTTAGAGGTATTCATGGATGATTTTACGGTTTATGGAGAGTCTTTCGATGATTGTTTGCATAATCTTGGTCTAGTATTAAAACGTTGCATTGAGACTAATCTTGTGTTGAATTATGAAAGGTGTCCATTTTATGGCTTCTCATGGGATTGTTTTAGGACATTTAGTTTCTGCAAGGGGGATTGAGATAGACAAGGTTAAGATAGATGTTATTTCTAACCTCCCCTATCCTACGTGTGTTAGGGAGATTCATTCTTTTCTTGGTAGCTAAGTTTTTACAGGTGTTTCTGTTGGGGTTGATGCCCTAAACTCTCATGTCCTGTAGTTTATAAATAATTTGTACGAACGCTTGTGTTGTTAATATATGATATTTACGTCACATCTTGTATTTTTGCTCAGTTACTTGTTTTATTTGCTTTACCATAAACCAATAAACATAAAATCCCTGATTATCTGTATGTGACTCAAGCATGTATGTGGTGATATATAAGTGGATCATGTCTTGAGTGATAACCAAAATGGTTTGTAGTATATGGATATAGGAGGGAAAACTTATCCTGGTAACGCTACAGATGCGGCCCACTTTGTGAAATGGTCACAAGTGTTGTGACTTGTCACAAATGGTTTGATCCTGATCATTCGTGTTGGGGACATGCGAGCGGGGGCGTCCTATACAAAGAGTTTATATAAGACCTGACCACGAAATGTTAACGTCTTGTTATATAACACCGTTCATGATAGAGACTTCACTTCACTAGGATGACCCTAGGTAACATGACCTCAATCTTGAGTGAGTTGGGAACTCCTGCCATTGAGGGTAGTCCTTTGATTTGTATGGGTGCGAGTGGCCAGGTCGCCGATTCAAACCTACCATTTTGGGGATATGTCTGATTTGGGAGCTGGGAACTCAGCTACACAAGATGGAATTCACTCCTTCCCCGAGGTAGAGGTAAGTAGATAGATAACTCCCTTAAAGGCTGATTCCAGGGCTTGAACGATGTGGCGTCATACACCTTCTCTTGGCTCAAGAGATGCTCACACATAGTTGGACTAAGTTGTATTGTTCATTAGAGGAATCGTGGTACTTAAGGAGTGAGATGTAACTACAGAGGCATAACAATAATTTGGCCCAGCTGTACTTACGAACATCTATGAATGGTCGTCGTACTCATGATTGGTTATATCCGATGGACACAGAAATATATCTGTGGTAAGAAGAGTTCAAATATTGGTCTTTAGTGGAATGCCTGACAGTTAACGGATGGTGGATCTCGTGGCTAAAGAGTTTAGTCAGCTATTCACGAACCGTTGGAGCTTCGAGCCACAGGTCCATTAGGTCCCCTGGGTAGCTTGGATGAAGTCGAGAACATGTATTTGGGTTAATTTGAAATGTTCAAATTGAAAAGAGGAAATGCGATTATATATGATATAATTAGCTAAATGTATGAGATACATTATTTTGGAGGAAATTAGATATAAATATTTATATTGAGTAGAGGAAAAAAAATACTATAGTAGATATGTGATATCAAACTATAGGAATAAAAATATAATATGATTATATTTATTAATTAATTAGTTGGTTAATTATATGATAATTAATCCAAAATTCACGTTCGGACGTGGGTTAGTGGGGCAACGTTGGTTATTGTAACCGATGAGTTAAAATGAAAATAGTTTTCATTTTGATCAATCGCCCAAAGATTTTTTCGCGAGCGCGCATTAGTGAACATCTAAACGATCACTTACGTAAAACGAGAGCCTATACGATAGCCCTCTTCGCCTAAACGATCGTCTACCTCACGCCTAAACGATCGCACACTGTTGCCTACACGATCGCATAGCTTCTCCAAACGATTGTATAGTGTGCCGATTTTTCTAAATGATCGTATACCTTTTCCTAAACGATCGTTTAGTAAATCCTACATGATCGTGTAGCTCCTCCTAAATGATAAGCATTTCTGCTATGTGATAACATCTTTTTCCCTCCCACTTGCTTATCGCCTACATGATTCGTGTTTCCTCCTTCCTCTACCAAATTCACCAAAGACCACCCTTTGGGTTTTCACTCCGAGAATACCCGGGGCTCTTTAGTGGTGGTGTTGTCGCCACGACGTTCGTGTTCGTACGGTTGTTCATGCTGCTGTCATTGACACTGCTGCTGGGGATTGGTAGATCGCTTGAAGGGTTCCATTGCTGTGAGTGCTGAAGTTTGAAGAACGTCTTCAACTGGTATGGCACTCTTTCCCTTGTGATTTTGTTGTTCATAGCATGCCCATAATTAGTATTTGTTTGCATAACTGTATGTTTTAAATGTATAATATGTATTTCGGTCACTGTGAGATCAGAGCGATCCGAACGTGCTCATGGAACACTTCGGTAAGAGATTCTTCAGTTTCATCAAGGATTATTTGAAGTTAGCATTACCACTATTAACGTTGTTGCAGAAGGATGTTCCTTTTAATTTTGACAAGATGTGTCAGGAGGCTTTTGACACTTTGAAAGAAAAGTTGACCACAACCTCGATTCTACAACCTCCACGATGGGACTTACCGTTCGAGATCATGTATGATGCTAGTAATCTAGTAGTGGGAGCAGTCCTAGGATAGCATGCCAACAAGAAAAGTCACGTTATATGCTTCGCATCAAGGATCCTAAATCCTACCCAAATAAACTACACCACGACTAAGAAAGAATTTCTCATTATTATTTTTTCTTTAGATAAATTTCATTCTTACATTCTTGGCTTTCCTGTTACTATTTTTACTGATCATTCTACTCTTAGGTACCTCATAACTAAGAAGAAGTCTAAGCCCCATCATGTGCATTGGATGCTTCTCCTTCAAGAGTTCAACGTGACTATCAAGGATAGAAAGGAAGCAGAAAACTTAGTGGCAGACCATTTAAGTAGGATTGTCCAAGATGAGGACCCTACACCTTTATAAGATGATTTCCCTGACGAGTTCGTATTCTAGATTACCACGCCCATGCCATGGTATGCTAACATGGTAAATTTCCTGGTTACTAGTAAGTTCTTTTATGATATGCCTAGTTCTAAGAAGGCCAAACTGAGGAGTGATTCAAAATATTTTGTTTGGAACCCGCCATACCTTTGGAAGATTTGTTCTGACCAAATTGTTAGGAGGTGTGTCCCAGATGAGGAATCTGAGTCTGTACTTTCATTCTGTCATCAAATGGTCTGTGATAGGTATTTTAGCCCTAAGAAGACTGGTGGGAAAGTTTTGGATGGTGGGTTGATCTGGAATTCTCCTTTTGCTTACTGTTTTGCATTTTGTAAATCCTGTGAGAGATATCAGAGGTTAGGTTCTTTGTCTAAGAGAAACGAGATGCCACTTAATTCTATCCTTGTGGGTGAGACTTTTGATGTTTGGGGCATGGATATCATGGGACCCTCCTTCTTCATATGGTTACTTGTATATTCTTTTGGCAGTGGATTATGTGTCGAAGTGGGTTGAGGCTATCCCCACTAGGACTAACAATGTTGTCGTTGTTTCAAGATTCTTAAGAGTTAACATCTTTTCCAGGTTTGGCATACCTCGAGCCATAATTAGTGACCAGGGTACACACTTTTGCAACTGGACCATCGAGGCGCTCATGAGGAAGTATGGAGTTCTCCATCGGGTTGCCACTCTATACCATCCCCAAACGAATGGCCAAGAAGAAATATATAATTGAGAGGTTAAAAGTATCCTGGAGAAAATTGTCAATCCAACAAGGAAGGATTGGAGCACATGCCTTGACGATGCTCTTTGGCTTATAGAACTTCTTTCAAAACTCCTATTGGAATAACACCCTTCAAGCTTGTCTAAGGCAAGGCGTGCCATTTACCGGTAGAGGTTGAGCATAAGGCCTATTGGGCAGTAAAGCAATGCAATATGAATCTACCCAAGCCAGTGAGGAGTGACTTTTGGAACTACAGGAATTGGAGGAACTACGCCTTGAAGCCTCTAAGAACTCAAGACTCTACAAAGAAAAGTCAAAACTAATTCATGATAAGGGTATTTTGAGGAAGGAATTCTGGGTTGTTAGAAAGTGTTGCTCTACAATTCACATCTATCACTCATACCTAGTAAACTTAAGTCTAAATAGCTTGGTCCTTTTGAGATTATTAACTTGTTTCCCTATGGTGCAGTTGAGATCAGGAGACTGGAGATAAGGAAGGAGTTAAAGGTGAACGGGCATCGCCTTAATATCTTCAACGAAGGGGAAGTCAACTCAGCTTGCTCAAGCTTTCTGTTGGCTTCACCCTTTATCACTTGAGCCCGTATCACTAGTTGTCGAGCAAAAGACGTTAAAAGTTGCGCTACCTGGAGTTTAAATTATTTCCTTCCTTTTCTTTTCCTTTTCTTCTTTTGTTTTGTTTCTTTCATTTTATTTTTAATTAAAGAATGGCCGACTACATTTACTTTTCTTCTTAGGTAAAATGTCAATTTTGGCTCTTGGAGGAATGCTTTTTCAATGATCATGCTTGTGTCCAAAATCTAGGGGAGTTTTTCTATTCCCCTTATCCCCTTTTCTTTCTGTTTTTAGTATGAATTAAAGCCTAGATATGCATTGAGAACAATGCATAACTCTTAAGTTGGGGGTCAGTGAAGCATGCTTCATAGTATTTGATATTTTGATTTATGATCTGAACTGTTTTCTTGATTCTATTTGATGGATGCTTTAATGTCGGTTTGTAGTTTCCTTTCAATAACAAATTGATGACGCACTGATTGGGTTGCTTGTTCTTAAAAAGGAGCAATTTTCATGATTTTGAGCTTTTTATTAAAAAAAAAAAATTCATTAGATCCATGCATAATGAACTTAGGTCGAAAATTTTTCTATTTTGAATCCCTTAAAAGTCTTAGAAACGGATTATCCATCTCGGATTTTCGTTGTCACCTCAAAAGGCCCCCTTTTGGCTTGGGAGTAACTTTTAGTACTTGAGAGAAAATTAGACAGTGAGAAAAAAATGGCCTAGTGTGCGAGAAAGAAAAATAAAGAGAATCAAGCTAGTTGCTATTCTTTTATAATAATAATTAATAAAAGCCACAAAAGGGAGGCACACGCCAACATGCTTGCAAAAAAGGAAAAAAAATAGTGTGTGTGTGTATGGATAGAGGTAAAAAGAGCTACCTTCACCGTGTCTAGTTAGGGCCCGCGAGAAAATAGTGATAGGTTCCCTGCGATTGGGTATGAAAGTTAGCTCTCTAGGTAAAACCGATACCTTCTATATTTTGTGTATGTGAGTTTTGGGTACTCCTTACTAGTGTTGCTCTTTGATTAGCAATAACAGTATGTTTCGAGTTGATGATCGAGCCAGAGTAGAGGGAAGATGATACGAGTGGGATAAAATGTTTTCGGGTACTTTTCGATTTACAAAAAAGTTTTTTTTGTCTCAGCGTTTCATTCATACATAGTTTTGATTGAAAAAGACCTTTTATAACAAGTCTTAATTGAGTGATTGTTTGTTTTTTTTCATGTGATTTATTGTGCGACCCAAAAGACTATTGATATTTGAGAAAGGATTCGATGAATGGAGTTAACATTTTCTTGTCAATTTTTTCATTGAGGGTTATAATCTTGCTCGGAACAATCCAGGTTTAAGTTGGGGGTGTTTGTTAGCTCTAAAAGAGAGATAAGTTTATGGCCTTAAATTTACTATATTTGGGTAATTCTTGTGTTATATTTGTCTTATTTTGTAGGAGAATTGATCCCATGGAGCAAGTACATGCATGGATGAATAACCAAGCAAAAAGAACAGAAAACCAGGAGTTAAACGAACCAAATTGAGCTGAGATGACAAAAGACGATTCTGCCCTGTTTCAGCATTGCAACGCTCTTCAAAAGCCTAAGTACAATGCTTGCTCGACGCTTGAAGCTAGTAGCTTGGGGTAAGGGCAGCGTTGCAACGCTGCTCTGAGCGTTGCAATGCTCCAAAGATGGAATAATGGCACCGTCGCAACGTATGTGCAATGCTCAACTCCAACGCTGTTAGGTGGAATGGTAGTGTTACAATGCTCAACCCTAGCATTGCGATGCTATGTAGTTTAATGGAATTCCCATCTCTACACGCACACAACCAAGCATCAGGGGCAAGCGTTGTGACGTCTCTTTGATGCTAAGTATAAACGTGCCCTAGCGTTGCAATGCTCTCTTTAGCATTGTGATGCTGCGACAAACGTATAAATAAGCCATTTGGGGTCACACTCAATACAAGGAAGAATAGAGAAAAATTGAAGAATTAGATCGGTTTTGGGAGCCCTTGTAGTTCAACTGCTATAGAGTTTCTATGAATTGATCTGACAAATTAATTTATCGAAGTTCTTGTTTGCAATATTAATTGATTTAGTTCTGCGTATTAGGATCGCATGTTTAGGGTCTAGACTTTTTATGGCCAAACTCATGTATGGCCTAGTATAATCTTTCCTAATTAATCATGCTACAAGATATGGCTTTTCCTAGTTTGATTTGTATCAAAATTGGCTAATTGGGCTATTAAATTTTCTAATAGGTTGAGGGGTTCACAAAATTAGTAAAATTAACTAGTGCCTAATGATAGAAATTAAAATGCATACAAACAAATCCCAAGATTTTCCATCAATCTTACAACTTTACTGTATTTGTGGTACAAGTCTTGGATCAGTGATTTTCTCTCTATATTATATTTCTTCGCTCGGGCCGGAGGCGTGTACGATGACGCCTTTCCGAAGTCCGAACAATGGTCTAACAATTGCATCCTATTAGTAGGTAAATTAATTTTTTTTTTTATTAATTTTCCTTCTCTTTTACCATCCCTTTTAATAATAAAAACAAGATATTGTTTTTAAAATGAATTCATAGTTTCGGTTGGTGATCCCTTAAAAATCGAACAGGGTCTTATTTTTTAAAAGAAAAAAAATCAAAACAAATATTAGGTATTTTGAATATAAAAAATCTCGCATGTTGTGAAGAATATGTATGTCGAACCTTTGTTTTAGCGTGGGAGATTTCAAGAACAAAGAGTCGTCATTGAAACCTTAATCCATTAATTTATTTAGTTCGAACACCATATACAGTGGAACATCTCCTATCGACGGCCGGAATAGGAGCAACTCCAAGAGAATGATTTAATGAAGAACGGTCGGAGCACCTATGGACCTCCAAGAGTAGAAGCTTGAAGATGGAAAAGTCGAAGCACCTCCTATCAACGGCCGGAGCAGGAACAACTCCAAGAGAATGATTGCATGAAGAACGACTAGAGTACCTATGGACCTCCAAGAGCAAAAGCTTGAAGATGGAAAGATTAGGAAGAGGAAAAGTTAGGATGGGGAAGAGGGAAAGTTCATGAGAAGAGAAAATGACAAAAGGAAAACTTGAGTGTAGGGTTAGGTTTTTGGGGAAGATAAATGTGCAGTGGTTTTAAAAGCATGTTGGTACTTTTGGGTGGGTATAATTAGAGTGTATCTAAACTTTTGTCTTATCAAGAATTGTATTTATATGGTAGGGGTAGTTTGGACTTTTAAATTATTTATTTATTATTTTTTTTATTCCAATTTGCTATTTTTACAAATGGAAAATAGGTTTGCTAATTGTCCAAATGAAAAGTTAAATTATGCTATTTTTCTTATTACCCCTATATAAATGTATATGTTGGAGAAAAATGCAGAGATAGCGACAATTTTGAAGTGTTAGACGTGAGCTTCTTCGGCAAAAGAAAATTCGTCAATTTTGAGTGATCAATTTCTTGTTTTATTTCGTCTGTGTGTGTGGTAGTGAAAGAAAAAAAAATAGAGAGTTTTTTTTTAGAGTTTCTCTTTGTTGTTAATCTCAATATATTGAGTTATAGTATAAGGAATCAAATAGTTCGTATTGGGCTATTTGGAAAGAGATTTGTAGTGCGAGTTTTGAATCTTTTCAATCTTCATCATAGTAGAACCTGTAGTTGTAGAAGACTAGACATAGTCCCAAGTTTGGGGTGAACATTATATTTTTCGGTGTCATTCTCTTTTTCCTTTCTCTTAATTATTTATTATTTTATAATCAATTACTTATTTGGCTCTAACCTATGGAAGTGAAAATTTTAGACATAATTTTGTTATTCCACATTTAATTTATATCTATGTATAAATTCCCAATTAGTAGTACCAAAGCTTTTGGTTAAGGAGTCAAGGAATTATTAAAACCAAGAGGTTTCGAGGGAATCATGAAATTTGATGGAAAAAATTTTGGGTATTGGAAGATGCAAAAAAATTTCTTAACTAACAAGAAATTTCATAAATGATAACTTGTAGAAATACAAGTTATTCAACCTCTTTCATCTAAAATAGTTAAAAGCTCTGAAAATGTGACAATTTGCTAAAAAAATTCATAAAAATAATTGCAGCATGTGATTGCACACACTCAACGTCTAATCTATCTATTTTAAAGCTAAAATCATTTTGTTTAAGTGCAGAATGACTGCTGATGTGATCAAATGAGAATTCTCAACGCTTATACATAATCGCATAGCTAAATGAGTCGGTAACTCCAAGCGATGAGGCATGGTGCGACACTTGCACGGTGGAGCTCAAGTCAAAGATTGAGTTGGTGATTGATAAGAAAGCTTTGCTACAAAGCCAATGAACTTCTAAGTCGTCGGCTCTATTCTAGACTTTCCCACCCAAGGAAGTTCTTGGAAAGCCTCCTCCTTGAAGTAGGAATTCGACCAAGGCAAGGCTATACAAGCTGGGATGCTAAACCATGTACTGCAGCTAAAGAGATCTTACCCCCATCCAACCACCAAGAAAGTTTATTACTAGCTAGGAACTCTAAACAACTCCTTTTTGTTGGGCCCTAAGGAATACAAAAAGAAAAGAAAAAAGGCAGAAGTCTAGGGCACCTGCTACCAGATCCCGTTGAAGTTGACTTTTAGAGTTCGGTCTAACGCAACCCAACGAGTTCTTTCAATAGTAGTCCCTCGCGCAGCAGGTGGCGAATCAAGCTATGAAATTTAATGCACCTTATCAATACCATCATATGCAAGAGAAGAAAAGCTATCCTCGTCATCTATAAATAGTCATGAAATCACCATGCAATAGAAGAATTTGCTAAGAATTTTCAAGATTAAAAATTCTGTCAAAGAAGCTCTTTTTCTTTCATCCATTCAAAAACCTTAGTGAGAACTTCGGTTTCCTGTGGAAGTAGAAGAGAAGCTCCATCTTTCCATACTTGCACTTTAGCCATATGGAAAATGGAGGGAAATAAGAAATTGTGTACCATGACTTGACTCCATTTCCCTATTCTCTATCTTAAGGTGTATTTGTTTTGTTTAAGCATTGCAAAGTGTCATTTCTTTAATATGAATACATATTCATGGGTTGAGCAGAATCTAGCTAACATGAACTAAACAATATTTAAATCATGCATTTTACTTGTTTTATATATGCCTGATGAAATACTTGGATAACTCGAAAGATTACCCGTAGATTAAATCTTAGTTTGAGAGAATTAAAGATTTAGAACTCATAAAACAAGAAAAGAGGTTCCTTAGAAATAGTAACATCTTTTGTATTATACAATCATCGCATATATCCTAGAGATAGGATAGTGTGGCCATGTACAATGAAAAGTGTAAGTTTTAATCTTGAGTGCATCGCTTGAACACATTATTTATATATTAGCTTAGGAATTGAGCGAATATTCTTCTCAACACTGTCATCGCATATCAACATTTCACAACCATCACATATACTGTTTCACTCAAATTACAAACCCCCATCGCACATACTTAGCGTTTGAGTAATATAAAAAATCAATATGATTTGTAGTCAAATGCGTCAAGATCAAAGCATTAGATTTCATTTCATACTTGTAAAGCAATCCCTGAGTTCGACCTTGGACTCACCAAGACTCTAGTTGAGCTTGCACTTGGGTTCATTTAGATAAAACAATGTATTATAGCCCCACAATTAATATTCATTTCATCACATGGTATAAACGCATCAATAAGACATTTAAAGAAGAGACCGAAAGGGATTTCAGATGAAAATTGAGAGAACTGAATGAAGAAGCAGTTGTAATCATCAGAATGTGTTTGTTAATGGACGTTACTAGTTTTGTAGCCAACGAGACTAATGCAGTGAAGTTGATGGAAGCGCTTACAAACAGGTATGAGAAACCATGTGCCAATAGTAAGACTTATTTTCTTAAGAAGTATTTCAACATGCAAATGGCCGAGGATGATTATGTTAATTCCTATATTAATGAGGTTACCACTTTAATTAATCAATTAAAATATATTTAGATAGAATTTACTAATGAGGTATGATGTTCAGTTATTAATGTCTCTACTAGATGGTTGGGAGACCATGAAAACTCGTGTAGTGTCTAATTCAATCGAGAATAACACTTTAAAGTTTTCAGAGATTTGTTATCTAGCTATATCTGAAGAAATTTGTAGGAAAGACAGTAGTAAAGAATCTACTATAAGTTTAGCTTTAATAGTGAATTAAGTTAAAGGCAAGATAGACTCTGAAAATAATGCGTTGATTAGCATTAATAAAAAAGTGGAAGAATAGAAATAAGGATATAGAGTGTTATTACTGCGAGAAAGGTCACTTTAAAAATTAGTGTAGGAAACTAGAAGAAGATCAAAAAAGAAAACAGGAAGTAAATCAGGTTGAAACTGAAGAAGTAACGATAAATCTAGTTGAAATTGATGAAGAAATAATTAATGATGTCTTTGCCTGTGTTGAGAGTAACACACAAAATAGTAGTCACTCATTTGAGTGGACATTTGATAGTGCAACTTCCGTACATATAGCTTCAAATAGGAGTCTATTCACATCTTTCACATCAAGACATCGTGGTTGAGTGAGGATGGAAAATGGTAAAGTTTCCAAATTTTTAGGATTGGAAATATTAACCTGAAGACAGTGTGGAGAAAAGTTAGTACTAAAGATGTCCAGTTTGTGCCTAGGATGAAAATAAATCTCATCTCTAATGGAAAGTTTGATGATGAGGGTTACATTTGTGAGCTTGGCAATCACTAGTGTAAACTCAAGTTAGAATCCTAGGTAGTGACAATTGGCCACAGAAATTTCACACTGTACAGTTATCAGTTTAATGTTGTTAAAGGATCAGAGAAACGATGGATGCCAGTGAAAGCTACATATGGCAGGTGTAGGGGTACAATTGAGCCATCAACAATGGTAGCCAATGTTGATCAGTCAGATCAAGATCCACTAGTGAAGCAATTGGCAAGTCTGAGAGAGAAAGTTGATGACTATCACGAACAAAAATTATCAGACAGTCGAATGAATTGATGAAGTCACAGAAGAGAATAAGGGCATAAAAATGGAAGACCAAAGCATTTACTAAGGTCAAAGATAAAGTCTCTATCTTGGAAGAAGGTTTGAAGGAAGGAGTCAAACCATTTGTAGAATGTATCTTCTTCAAGAACGAGTACTCAAGACTGAAGAAGATGTCAGTTGGTACCACTTAGTTGAAGTGGGAATACGTGGTTGTCCTTTATATTTGGGGGACAGTTCTATGTAGCTTGTTTATACCTCGGACCAAGCCTAGATGAGCTATAATTTTTTCTAATGGTTTTCTATTTTGTTACTTTGTTGATTTTATAGGTTTTAAGGAGTTTTCCAAGATATTATGTTTTTGTTGCAGTGGGAGGCAAGATCGTTGTTTTGTCTCCAAGTGGGAGAATGTTGGGAGTGTGGAGACAAAACTCCATGAAAGCACACACATGATAAAAATTATATATATATATAGATAGATAGATAGATACACACACCCAAACACACAAATAAACATATATATATACCAAAAGTCAAAATTGAATAAAGCCTAATAATTTTGGTTGTGAATCTCAAATTGGGCTTGACCAATTATTCTCATTTAAGTATTTCAGTTGAACATATATATAAATGTATATGTTGGAGAAAAGTGCAGAGGCAAGTGGAAATTTTGAAATGGCAGACATGAGCTTCTTCGGCAGAAGAAAATTCGTCAATTTTGAAGAATCACTTTCTTGTTTTATTCCGTCTATATATGCTGCAGTGAAAGAAAAAAATAGAGAGTTTTTTTTTTTAGAGTTTCTCTTTGTTTTTAATCCCAATATACTGAGTTATGGTATAAGGAATCAAATAGTTTATGTTGGGCTATTTAGGGAGAGATTTGTAGCACAAGTTTTGAATCTTTGCAATCTTCATCACAGTAGAATGCAGTTACAGAAGACTAGATGTAGTCCTGAATCTGGGACGAATCAATATATTTTCCACTGTCGTTCCTTTTTTCCCTTCTCTTAATTATTTTTTATTTTATGATCGATTACTTATTTGATTCTAACTCGTGGAAATGGAATTTTTAGATATAATTTTTTTATTCCACATTAAATTTATATCTAAGTATAAATTCCCAATAATTAGACCTTTGTTATCATTAAGATTATAAAGGCAAGCATGTATAATGTCGGGGAATAAAAAAAACGTGCAGACAAAAAAACTTAACATATATTAATTGTGATATTGTAGGTACGTTTTAATGAGGCTACAACGATTGTTTAAAACCAACGTCATAAACATGCATCCCACATTCCTTTTTCCCTTTCGTGATTCAACCCTGTCGAAGATTTGTTTAGTTGAATTTATATTTTTCTAATGCAGTGGTTTCTACAAATCTCTCAAATAAAGTCTTAACAACTTTTTATGGTAACATAGTATCTGTTGGTGTTGATGTCTTAAATCTCGTAGCGGTCCTATAGTTTGTAATTGTTATGTACAAACATTTTATTTATGGAATGAAATATGTGATGTTTTATTTCATTTTTTAAGTTGCATTAACCAAAAACAAAGAAACTAAGATCCAAGGTTATCTTGTAGCTTAAACATGTATGTAGAGACATATGGGTGGATCACGTTTAAGTAATAACCTAAATCGTCTGTAGTAGATGGATAAGGCTGGATACCTTATCCTGATGACACTACGAGTATGACTCGCTTTGTAGATGTTACAATTGTTTTAAAGTGCTAAAAATGATGTGATCTTGCTAATTCATATTGAGACATTTGAACGGGGATATTTTATACAAAGGATTTTGTATAAGACCAGACCACGAAATGTTTAGACTTATTATATAACATCGTTCATAATAGAGACTTGCATTTTCCCAGGATGACCATAGGTAACATGACTTGAATCCTGAGTGAGTTGTGAACTCCTGCCCATGAGAGCAGTCCTTTAATTTGTATGGGTGAGAGTGGTCAAATTGCCGACTCAATAAGCCTACCAATTTGGGGATTCGTCTGATTGGGGAGATGGGAACACATCTACACAAGACGCAATTCAATCGTTCCCCCACCGTGGGGTAAGTGGATAAATTGCTCTTTTAAGGGTTGATTTTGGGACTTGAACAATGTGGTGCCACACCCTCTCCTGGCCCGAAAGGGGTTTGGTCATAGTTGGCCTATGATTTATTGTTCATTAGAGGGATCAATGGTACTTAAGAAGTTAGATGTAACTACAAGGGTAAAATGGTAATTTTGGCCCAGTTGTACTTACGAAGATAGAAAAGAAAAATCACATAGAGATATCACAGTCTTTTTCCTTCTCCTCTTCTCTCTCTTAATTCCCTCTCAACCAAAATAGCACGAGCCTCACTTTTCTTGGATTCTTATCCAAGGAATACCAAGGTAGCCATTCGTGGTGGTGTTCATCGATTCGAGGGAATCCATTGAAGACTGTTCTTCAAAGGTAGGGGTTCTAAACCTTATTTTTTTTTCTTCTTTATTATTTAGTGTATGCATGTTGTAAATTTTAGATGCATATAAAATTTAGTATTCTGTGAAATTTTGGGAATTGGGACGATCCGCTTCCACTGTAGAGGGATCCTTCAGTATCTTCTTGCGAAATATTTTCCTTATCTGAAAATATCTAACTATAATATTTCTTCAATATTTTCCTTCATTGAAGCGCGACCTTCCTATTCCAAATGGAATTTTTTTTATTTTCTTTGATTAAATTATTTAAAGAGAATTATGCTATCCATTTAGGTCACTCGTATTTTTCTTATTGAGCAAGATAATTTTTGTTCGACGGTTGGATTATTGTTGCTCATTAATCCACTGTGCATCTTCATCCGTTGAAGTGCAACACTTTGAAGTAAATCATGGTCTTAGGAGTAGCCTAAGTCCTTGTTGCCAGAGAAGGGATTCGCAATCTTAGAAGGAACCTAAGACTCGGCTTCGGAGAAGGAGTTCTCCATCTTAGAGGGATCCTAAGATTTATTAGTGAAGGGAGTTTGCTACCTAAGGAAAAGATATCTCAGTGAGAAGAGTCTCACACACTATCAAAAGCCTAAGTGTCTAACACTAATATTATCAAACTTAGGAAAGTCTAAGTACACTTAAGAAGAAGTCTCACATCTAAGGGGAGCCTATGTGGTTAGTGAGTTGAGCTCTACGTCAGTCACTATAGTGATCTTGTATTATAGATAAGTACTACGTTGTAAACATCTTAACTCTTTGATATTAGTGGATTATTTTTCCTAGGCACACTACCCTCCAGATGTAGGTGGATTATTACCAACTTCTGTGTGCCTTTACTTGTTGTTAGTATTTTTGTTGTTATAGTGTTTGTCAATGTTTTCTATTTAACATTTGTATTTCAAGTGGGGAGTCATCCTTTTGCTTTTCAATTGGTATCAGAGAGGGTCACTTTTACCTTAGGTGCTTCGATCATAGATGGGATAAAAAAAAGTGGTTCTACCACTCATCCTCCTCTTCAAGATAGAATAATTTATTCCTACTGGAATGCTCGAATGGCTGTCTTTTTGAACTCAATTGATAGCAAAACTTGGAAGGCTGTTGTATCTTGGTGGTCACATCCTACCACCAAACACATATGATGGAAAGGAAATCTTAAAGCTAGAGTCTCAGTAGTTTGGAGAAGAAGATGAAGCTTGTTTGGGAAATTCACGTACCCTGAATGCCATATTCAATGGTGTCGATCACAACATATTCAGACTAATTAATACTTGTGTCTCGGCTAAGGAAGTATGTGATATCTTATCCATTGTTCATGAAAGAACTTCTAAATTAAAGATGTCAAAGCTACAATTTTTTGACATTGAAGTTTGAGAACCTTAGAATGCTTGATGAAGAATCCATCGATAAATTCAATGTATGTCTGTTAGACATTACAAATGAGTCGTTCTCTCTTGGAGGAAAATTTAAAAAGAAAAACTTTTCCGGAAGGTGCTTAGATTTCTACTTAAGAGTTTTAACATGAAAGTCACTACCATTGAGGAAGCTCAAGACATAACAAAGTTGAGATTATATAAACTATTTGGTTCTTTGCTCACATTTGAAATGTCCCTAGATGGAAGGACCGAGAAGAAGAATAAGAAAATTGCTCTTCAATCCTCAATTAAAGAATAGCTTGTTGACCTTAATAAAGAGTCAGAAGATTCCCTTACTGAATCTATATCATTGCTCTCAAAACAGTTTAATCGTGTTCTAAAACATTTCGGTAAGAGGTCTGACATATATAGCAACAATAAGTCTAGAGGCTCTACTCCCCCCGATCAATTTAGATCTCAGAATAGTAAAAAGAAAATTGACAAGTCAGGTACTTTCATTTTTTTAAAAAAAGTACTTCAAATGAAAAGAGTGTGGTGGTCATGGTCACATCTAGGCTGAATATCATAATTTTCTGAAGAAACAGGGTAAAGGCTACGTTTTAACTCTGTCTAATGCTGAATCTTAAAACAACAATGACTCAGAGGAAGATGTCAAAGCAGTTGTTAGTAGCATTTCTTCTGACACCTCATCATGTGAGAATACTAAGTACAATGTATTTATTGAAAATGTTCACAATGTTGTAATTCAAGGATCTATAGTTCCTTCTTATCATGCATTTTTTCCTTCTATCGAAAGATGATAAAAAAGACCCTTGATGTTCAAAAAGTGAAAATTAAGATGTTGATTGCTAAAAATCATAGACTTATGTCTACTGTTGCAGATTTGAAGTGTGAACTTTTTCAAGTTAAAGCTGAGAAGGATTCAGTGTGAAAAAATGTCAGAATGTTGAATATTGGTACTGAGTCTCTGGAGAAAATTTTGACAAAAGGAAAGAAAATTGGTGATAATTCTGGCTTGGTTTTTCAAAAGGTGGAAGTTAGCGTAATAATTAGTTAAATTCCAAATGTAAGCAAAAGATTGAGTTTGTTAGAGCTCAAGATCCAAAATCCTATGGTTTTACAGGTACTTCCATACAATTCATTCAGATTAAGATGGATTTGTCACTATTGTTATAAAATGGGCCATAAATGTCCTTTTTGCTATCAGTTATTGAAAATTCTCCATAGACCCACTTATCCTATAAGGGCTCCCTACTTCTCTTAGAATTACCGTCAAAGATAGACAACAATAAAATAGGTTTGAGAGAGAAGAATGTTAAGAACAAGTGTAATGCTGTATTGACATCCCTAAGATCTTCTGCTAAAGGAGATTGGTACTTTGATAGTGGAAGCTCTCGACATATGATTGGTGAAAAAACCTATTTGTCTGATCTCAAGTTTGTCAACTTAGGAAAGTCACTTTTGGAGACAGTGCTTGTGATAAGATCATTGGGAAAGGGAAGCTTAATTACCCAAGTCTTCCACCATTGAATGACATAATATTGGTTGAAGGGTTTACTGCCAATCTTATTAGCATCGGTCAGCTATGTGATCAAGGTTTGAACGTGAGTTTTACCAAAGACAAGTGTGTTGTCACAGACGAAGTCAAAGCTCTTGTCATGATAGGTATGCTCTTTTGATAATTATTATTTGTGGATTTAAAAGAACCAGAAGATCTGCAGTGGAAGTGGGGATCATCCTAATTTCAATTTTATCACAGAATACAAACTTACAGAACAAAACTATGTAATTTAACATAATTTAAAGCATGCTTTTAGAGAAGTAATAATTAGGGTTCAAAGAATTACTTACCCTTGAAGCCAAAAATCTTCACAAAATTCCATCTTGATCTGTTATGAACAATCATGAACACCTCGAACAAAACTACAACAACCCAACTTTGGTCACCACCACAAGAATTTCCTCTGTATTCTTTGTAGGAGATGAGAATTCTCAGGAGGTGTGGGCTCTGAGTTTTGGGAGTGGAAGAATAAAAATTGAGAGAGGAATTTTTAGGGAGATAAAAAACAACACCAACTCTCAGAGACCCTCTCTGTGAAGAAGATGAAAAACACGATCGATAGAACATTACTTCCCCACTCACCACTTTAAAAAATGAGGGAGAATTGAGGGGGGGGGGGGGGGGGGGGGGGGGGGGGGGGGGGGGGGGGGGGGGGGAGGGGGGGGGGGGGGGGGGGGGGGGGGGGGGGGAGAGGGGAAGGGTGCGTGAGGGAGAGGGAAGTTATTTCCCACCCTTTAAATTCAAAAAAATTAAAATTTAAAATTGAAATAATTTAATTTAAATAATAATAGTAATTACACACACATATATATATAATAACTAACTTATATGTATATATATAACTATATGTGATATCAAATATGACGCCTAACTTATAGGTTTTATATTGTATCAAATACAATATAACCTATACTTTTATTTCTCTCAATAATGCATGATATTTAAATATAAATCATATTTATACTAAATTTAATTATATGAATCTCATCCATATAATTAGTATTTGAATCAAATTTCAAATATTTAATTCATCTCATAATAAACTTTATATCATAATATATCAAATACATTATATTAATTATATAATTAATTTAATTTAATTATATCACATATAATTAATTTCATCAATTAATTTGAACAATTCAAATTAATCCAAAACTAATTCTCAGTAATCCCTATTGAGTTACAAAGGGGATCTTATGGACCTGTAGACTGAAGCTCTAATGGTACTTGAACAATTAGTTAAACTCCTTTAATTAAATTATTCAATATTCATTAACTGTCGGTCACTCCACTTAAGACCGACAACTGCATTCTTCGTACTATAGATATATTTCTGTATCCATTGGATATAACCAGTCAACAATGCAATGATCATTCACAATGTTTGTAGGTACAGTTAGATCAAAATTATCGTTTTGCCCCTGTAGTTATATCTAATTCTTTAAGTACCACTGATCCCTCTAATGAACAATAAGTCATAGCCCAATTATGACCAAATCCCTCTCGGGCCAAGAGAAGATGTGGCATCATATTGTTCAAGCCCCAAAATCAGCCCTTAAGAGAGCAATTTATCTACTTTACCGACATTAGGGAAGAAGTGAATTCCGTTTTGTGTAGTTGTGTTCCCAACTATCCAATCAAACGAATCCCCAAAATGGTAGGCTTATTGAGTCGGCGATCTGGCCATTCTCACCCATACAAATCAAAGGATCGCCTTCATAAGTAAGAGTTTACAACTCACTAAGGATTCAGGTCATGTCACTTATGGTCATCCTGGTGAATGTAAGTCTTTTATTATTAATGGTGTTATATAATGAGACATTCATTCCGTAGTCCAGTCTTATACAAACTCCTTTGTATAGAATACTTCCACTCTTATGTCTCTACATGAATTATCATGATTAGATCATTTGTAGTACTTTACAACAATTGTAACATCTACAAAGCGGTTCGTATTTATAGTGTCACCAAGATAAGGTACCCAACCTTATCCATCTACTACAAACCATTTAGGTTATCACTTAAACATGATCCACCCGTATGTCTCTACATACATATTTAAGCTACAAAAGATAACCTTGGATGTTAGTTTATTGGTTTGTGGGTTAATGCTATTGAATGTCAAATAAAATATCTCACATTTTATTAAATAAATAAAATTGTTTGTACATTATAATTACAAACTACATGACCCACGAGATTTAGGGCATCAACTCAATAGTTCTGACAATACTTTGCAAGTTTGTCATCTCTTTAAACAAGATGAAGCTAGCCTATGGCATAAATACCTTAGGCATGTGAGCATGAAGACTATACAAAAGGCACTTGCCAAAAATGCTATATCTGGACTCCCCTCACTTGCCTCTGCTGAAATTATTTATGGAGATTGTCAGTCAAGAAAACAAACCCATGCTCCACACAGGCAGATAGGTCACTTGGGTTCAACCCGTATACTGGAATTTTTTCAAATGGACCTTATAGGTTCTATGCAATTAGAGAGTCTATGAGGAAAACGATATATTTCAGTTGTTGTTGATGAATTCTCAAGATACACATGGGTCCATTTTTTTTAAGAAAAATAAGATACATTTACTACTTTTCAAGCTCACTGCCTTTAATTACAATGAGAGAAAGATCTAATGTGATACAAATTAGAAATGATTATAGTAGGGAGTTTGAAAACTCTCAATTTATTGAGTTCCACCAGTCAGCTGGAATTCACCCTGAATTCTCAGCTCCTATTACTCCCCAGTAGAATGACGTTGTGGAGAGAAAAAATCAGACTCTTCAGGAGATGGCTCGAGCGATTTTACATGCAAAACATTTTCCATTCTAGTTTTGGGCAAAGACATTAAACATAGCGTGTTATATCCTCAATAGAGTTATTTTATGACCAGATACCTCAAGCACAATTTATGAAATTTGGAGGGAGAGAAAGCTAAATGTTAAATACTTCTATATCTTTGGCAGTATGCGTTATATTTTGGCTGATAAAGAAGCAAGATGAAAATGAGATTCCAAGTATGATAAAGGCATATTTCTTGGATATTCTAAAAATAGTCAAACATACTGTGTATACAATAAACAAACTCGTTGTGTCATGGAATCCATCAATGTTTTGATTGATGATGTTATTGTTTTATCAGTTTCTACAACACAGGAAGAAGAAGATACCAGTGTACTACTGCTTGTCAATATAGACGTTCCTAACATCTTCTCTGTCATGTCATCTGACATGAATACTGAAACTTCAGTAGAGAAAATTCAGTCAGTTTCTGAGCAGGCTGAAACTAGTAACAAGCACCCATCTAGCAGAGTTTGCAAAAATCATCCCTCTAGTAACATAATTGGTGATCTGGATCCAAGAGTGACTACTAGAAAGAGGATATGGTTGACTATCTCCAGATGATTAACAATATTTGGCTTGCATCTCCAACTGAAACTAAGAGTGTTAATAAAGCTTTGAGGATTACTTTAGGCTTGTGCAAAATTGAATTATAGCAATTAACAAAAATTTCGGTTTGGGTCGTTTGCTGCTCGAAACCCATAACCGAAATTGTTGGTTTATATGCCTTAATTGAGAAAATCAACTTTCCATGTGTAGGTTGTGCGATTCCTAAAGTTATGGTTTTTTATTCTGTTGAAGTTGGCTCTGGCCGTTTTGTAAGTCAAATAAAAGGGGGAGAGTGAGTTTAGTTCAACACGCTTTTACTATAACTGTTTTGAGTGTTAAATATACCCTTCTGCACAAGATTGACATTTATAATTGGTGTTCCTCTTATCACAAATTAAGCGTATCCATTGCTCTTGCAACTGTATTAGATAGGGACTCAAGCACAGTTCAATTATGGTGTGTTTGTGCTGAACTAGAATAAAAGGCATACTGGGTCCATAGCTCTTAAATTGCCTATTTTTTTTATTCGCCTTATCTGTGGTATTTTGTTGTCCCAGAAGCCTGACCTTCTCTCCCTTGCAGAACTTTGTTGACCCTCTTCCAAGTTTCTTCTCCATCAACTAAAAGCATCTGCAAAGACATCATGTTCCTAAGCTAGACATTACCACCACGACTCACCATCTTCATGGTTTAAGTAGAACATTAATTGAGTATTCTTTTAGTAGTCATATCCTTCACCTACTATCAAATGAATCTTGTGACCTTGAGTCCTTAGTGCACATACTTCAAGAGAGAAAAAATAAGGTTGATGAGGTTTTACATATTATGTGGTCTGTCTTGTCCCGAGATGGAGGAGCTTCATCTTCGGGTTGATTTTTTCTTTACAAACAGAAAAAGGGAGTGTTTAGAGGTGGTTTTGTGTTTAGTTCTGCCTCTAGATTTGCTGTTTGATACTTTGTTAAATCTATTCGCTGCTTCGTTTATGGTTTGGTTTATTTTGGAAGTTCTTGATGTTTGGGCTTGTTTTGTGCTGTTACCAATGATGTTTCTTTTTGTCAAGCCTTTGGGCTTGTTTTGTGCTGTTACCAATGATGTTTCTTTTTGTCAAGCCTTTATTTCAAATATTTTGTATTTCAGACATCTTTATTTTATTGATGAATGGTTGTTTTTTTAGTTAGCTTTATATTTTTCTAAGGCAGTGGTTTCTATACATGTCTCAAATAAAATCTTAACATCTATTTGTGACAACATTGTATGACCTTCCTATTCCAAATGAGGATTTGTTTCCTTTATTGAATTTGATTATTTAAATAGAATTATATTGTCCATTTAAGTAAGTCAATTGTATTTTGGAGTAAATCACGGTCTTAGGAGAACCTAAGTCATTACTACCAAATAAGGGGGTTCTTAATTTTAAGGGGAGCCTAAGACTCGCTTTGGAGAAGGACCTCTCACACACTATCATATTTACTTCACTTATGATGTATAATATATGATATTTACTTCACTTATGATGTATAATATATGATATTTACTTCACTTATGATGTATAATATATNTGATGTATAATATATGATATTTACTTCACTTATGATGTATAATATATGATATTTACTTCACTTATGATGTATAATATATGATATTTACTTCACTTTGGTTTTACTCATTTGGATATTTTATTTGCTTTATCACAAACCAAGATATGATCTGTAATATATGGATATATGGATATAGAAGAAAAACCTTAGTATATTGTGACTTTCATCATATTTTCCTTAATCATGGAAAATATCTTTCTAATTATTTTATTAAACTATAATATTAAAATAAAAGGTCCTATTGAATTCTTTTATGATATATATTTTCCTCATTGCTGGACACATAGTAGATCAAAAGAAAAGACAAAACCTACTAATGAAGAACGTCCTTCAATTTCTCTAAAATTGTTAGGACGTCCTTCAATTTCTCTAAAATAACCAAAAACATCAAAAACACAAAAGCTTTATTTAAAAAGCCACTATTATTTCACATTTCAGCCTTAGTAGCCTTAACATCCTCCCCTCCAGATTTTCCCCCTTCCTCAATCTTCACCACTTTAGCTTCTTTCTTCTTCTCTTGAGGCAACTTGGGGACAACCACCTTTAAAACTCCATCTTCCAAGTGGGCCCTAATCCTTTCCATGTCAGCATTTCCGGGCAGCCTGAATTGCCTCCAGAACCTGCCCGAGGAGCTGATCCTCTCTGCCCGATGCCACCTCTCACCCTCCACCTCAGCTTCCCCCTTCATCTCTCCACTGATCCTCAGCACGCGATTCTCCTCTACCTCTATCTTCAAATCCTCCCTCTTTACTCAAGGAATGTCCATCCATATCACGTGCTCTTCATTTGTCTCTTTCCAGTCCGCACGTGCCACTGCCAGCGTGTCCACTGCCGATTTTGGTACGCTTAGTGGACTCTGCTCCAAGATACGAAATGGGTCCTCCGTGTAGCCAGCTGTCACATTTAAGAAGAAATATTACACTTATGAACTTCAACCAATTTTTAATTGTTATCTATGTTCACCAAAGACACATTTAAATTGTAGCTCAATTTTTGGTATCCATATTCACCATCAGTTTATACTTAAAAAAAAAAAAAAAACATTTACGTTTCTAATTTAATTCTTAATTGATTTTATAAAATATGAACAATAAAATGTAAAAATATATAATAAAATTAAACAAAATATATAAAGAAAGAGTAAAAGTAATGTTCTTAATTTTCAAAAATCAAGAATACAAATGTTTCGAATATATTTTTTGCATGTTTAATTTAAAAAATAAAATAGTGTTTTATGTGTATTTTAAATCAGTTTTTATCCAAAGGAATTTTTTGAAAATATATATTTTAAATAAATCCAAACAGACATTAAAACATCAACTATTTTGTTTTCTATTTCTAAAATGTATTACATGTTATTTACCGAGAAAGATTCGAATTTTTAATCGAAATTAAGTTTTCGAGAACGATCTTAATTTCACATTAGACTTTAAAAATAGTAACCTTCTAACTAATTTCTGATAAAAATTTTACTTAATATTTAGTTTTCAATTTTACACTTTATTTATTTTTATATATTTATCCATTTCTATTTTACCTAATCAAATCCATTTTCTATTTTAGAGGAGTTAACTACGTCAATTTTTTAACAAAATATACCATGTTCAATTTTTTTAAACAAAGCTATTTTTTAATATTTAAAAATTAAATGCATCAAAATTTTAAAAAAAATATTATAAGTTAATAAAAGCTACTACAATCTCAATGCTTATTTATTTTGCATTAGTTTTGCATCTTTCTTAAAAAAATTATTTCAATCTTACCCAAGTTCTAAAAGTAACAATAAATGTGTAGAAACTACTTTTGTAGTACTCAAAACTTCACTCTGATTTTGAAAACAATTTTCTAAAAATAGTTTTGCATATTTCCTAAGATTCATTTGAATTTTTACCCAAATTCTAAAAACAAAAATAAATTTTAGAAACTATTTTGTTAGTGCTCATAACTTCACTTTGATTTTGAAAAGACTTAAAAAATTTAAGAGAGAAAAAAAAAATAATGCCTTAGTTTTCAAAGATCTAAAATTAAAAACGAGCTAATTCTTAAAAAAAAAAAAAAAAAATTTGAGTTTCCAGGGATTTCCAGGGATTTGGAATGCATATTTTCCAACTCAATCACAAAGTGAAAAGGAAAAAAAGAAAAAAAAGAAAAAAAGTAGAATGATACCAGGCTGCATGAGATCCCAAATGGAGCGATAAGGCATAAGAGCATTAGCTCGTTGGTTGACGAAAAACAAAGACAGTAACAATGCAAGGGGAATAATTAGGAAGACCAAGTTTCTGGGTAAGCCCATCATCGCCATGATTCTTAATTAAAATTACACACAACCTTCTTCGTTGCTTATCGTATTTTGAGTCGTTTGCTTAGGAATAGAGGAAGGGTTTATATAGAATGGTACGGCCAATCTTTGTGGATATAGTTTGACTGTTTCCACACAACCCTAGATGTCTCCAGATAAAACCACCGCTTTCCAGAACTTGAACGATCAACTCTCCACATCACACGTGTCCCTTTCCTTTTTGACTCTCTCTCTTTCTTTTTTGGTTAATTTTTAATTACTTGCTTCACTCTAATTTAGGAAGTCAAACTTCAATTTTGGAATTCTTGTTTATACTACTCAGATTCTTTTAATGGAATTTGTTAGGTATATAACTAATAAGAGAAGAGCGTAATTCAATTAGTGTTCATACTATCAATCTCGAGATTTAAGGTTTGATTTTTTCACCCCACATTTCATTTACAAATTCTTAATTTTTTTTTTGTTATATATATAGATTTATTAATAGAGAATTTTTACCCGTTCACTAATAGATATCGATAAAGTCTCTGCAAACAGTTTTCTTTATTTTTTATTTTTAAAAATCCTCTATATTTGATTAAGGATTATGTTTGTTTAATTAAAATTAAAAATTATGTATGATAGATGTTTTTTACTGTAGAGACTAATTTATGATAAAGTTCAAAAACTAATTTCTTATGTATTTAAAAATACACAAATTGTTGCAAAAATCAATGTTTATGAGTTAAATTATTGCTTAAAGATTTGGGGAGTAGCGGTGATTTTTAACTTTTTTTTTTTCTTTTAACTTGAATTCTGAAAACTACGACTTCACACGTTTGGTATTCAAATATTTTTTTTTTACCTCATGCTACGTAATTTTTTAATGGTTTGATATATATATTTTTTATTTTTTAAGTTGTCATAACAAAAATTTAATATATTTATTATGATATTATTTAGTTTAAGTGAAGAATGTTTCATATCATAATGTTCAATATTTCACTGAAAAAAATGAAAAATTATAATTTCCGTGAAGTTATGTTACAAAATTTTAAAAATAAAATTTGAACAAAGCTCCAAGTGAGGGAAATTAGGAAAACAATGAGTGTTTTTACTTTAAAAACTATATTTTCGCTAATTTATGTAAATTTAATTATTTTTTTTACCTGAATTTTAGACTGTTTAAGGATAGTTTAATTTGAAAAATTGCACTTAACTGTAAATCATGTAATGTGGAATTAGTAGTCTATCTAGGAATGGGCGTGGAGGTGTCCATTACCTCCTAAAGTGAAAATTGTTTGTTGGAGGAATTTTAATGATATTATTGTAACAAGAGCGAATTTGGTAAATAAGAGGATTGTGGTGGACACACGCTGTCCTCTGTATTTTAGTATGGTGTATTTTAGTAAGGTGTTGATGTCGCAATCGTGTGATTTTGGGTAATGGTTGAATAGAGACATAATGTGGTGACAGATGACTTGACTCGTCAAATTTAGATACATTCGACGTACACAGAACGTGGTGACAGATGACTTAATTCGTTGGATGGCAAAAGAGTCTCGATCTTATTTTTAGCTGGCTAATTTTTCTAATGGGTTGTTTTCATTAGTTGAGGCAGGCAGTTTTGGCCATGTTGGTAACTTGTAATTTATGTTAATGATTGATTTGTTCTTAAAAAAATTATAAAACCAATTTTACTTTTATTATAATTTAACAATAATACTATTTATAACCAATATTAAAGTTGAGAGAGTAAAATATGCATATACTAGGAAGTAAAGAGTATTATGGGTGTGTAAAGATTATAATTTTTTTTTTTTTTTCAAAAACTTATTTTAATGTTTTTTTAAAGGTTGCTCAGGTAGGTGACAACATGTATATCCTTAAAAAAAATTATCAAGAGACAATATAATTAAATGATATGCCTATAGACAAAGGTTCAAAATTTACATGGATGATAGATGAAATGTTAATAAAGAGAGTAATTATTTTAAATGATAAAACTACTAAAGATATTTTCAAAGTATAATAAAATGTCATTTTCTATTTATGATAGACTGCGATAATGAACGATAGACCATATATAATGTCACTTTCTATCGCGATCTATCATTGATAGACAATATTATTTTATTATATTAGATGTAGATTAAGTTCTAGATTTTTTATTCTGGTTAAGAATGTTTCTATTTTGTTTTCAGTTAATTATTTGTTTAAATTTTAAATTAGAGAAACTTACTTTTATTTCAATCGAAAAATTCATTCAGACGAAATTATGAATGAATCAAGTAATATTACTATCCATTCAAGCATAATTTAGTGAATATCTTAAATATTGCTAGTTTGATCTCTTCTATTGAAATTGTTGACGTGTAAAAGAAAAGAAAAATTACATTTTTCGTCTCTAGAGTAAATTTGGATTCCCCAGCACGTTGAACTTGTCATCAGTTTTTCATTAGTTAGGTAGCAGAAATTTTCGTGACATTTAAATGTTTTTAGATAAAAGAGATTTTTATATTTATTTTTTTCCTCTATCATTTCCTTCTCCCTGAATAAAAAATAGTGCGAACTTATTTTTCAAGTTATTGATTAAATTAGTTTTTTCTTCCATTAAAAATAATGAATTTTATTTAGGATAATTAGCCAAGTGCCATAATATTTTCAAGGTTAGTGGTAGAATTTTAAGATTAGTGCCTTCGTTTGTAGTTGATCATTTTCTTGGATGAATATATAGAAATCAATTAAAACACTTGATCCTTTGTGCAATATTTCTCTCTTGTTTCCACATTCCATTCTTTTTTATTTGTTGTTTTCGTTACCTACACTACTACAAAAATTGTATTACTTGACGTTTTTCACAGTCAAGTATCAATGTTACTTGATGTTTTTAAAAATGTCAAGTAATCCTGTGTCTAGAATTTTTTTATTGGCTAAAAGTATCAAGTTGTAGTTTACTTGATACGCTATTACTGCCAAGTATATGAGATCTATTGACTTGTTTTAAGTGTCAAGTATCTAATTTTTTTTATATTTATTATGGATCAAGTTTTTTATAACTTGACAATTTTTACTTGTCAAATATAATTTCTTATTGACACAAAAAAACTGACAACTTAAGGAATACTTTATATGTTTTGCTTGTCAAGCTTGTTTTTTTTTTTAAAAAAAATTGTACTATTAGAAATTACCTATATAATTTCCTGTTTTGAAGTCCAACAATGATATAGAGGATGATCATTTTATTAACCAAGTAAACAAACAACACATATATTGAACTCTTTAAACTTGTTCAATCATTCAAAACTTTCCACCAACCTAGCTAACAAAAGTGAATATATATCCTTGAACATAATTGTTGTCATATATATACTTACAACATAAAATACATGAACAATCTAGCTAATTTATAAGTTATATAGAAGATGATCAACCCGACCTTGCATATGAACAATCTCAAAAAGAATGTTCAATCCCAATATAAACTAAAAATCCCAAAAGAACAAATCCAAATATCTACATTTCCAAAAATTACACCAACTATATAGATCTAGGTACCCTATAATATCAACACATATGTTTACAAATTACTATATAAACATTCTACCCCTATATCCAATATCAACAATATATGCCTAACCCATATCTTCAAAAAATTGAATGTCAATATCCAAAAAATGCATATCATCACCATCACATGTGGGGACCCAAAAATTTAGCTAGCTCTACTCACACCTCGTCCAACTGAAATTGACTGTACGAGTCCCTCGTATCAATCTAATACAAAGCCCAAATATTGAAGTCAATACTTGTTTTGTTAAATGTTATAAATTTGAACTATTAAGAATAATGAAAATAGGTATTAATTAACAACATACTGAATCTGTCTTTGCTGCCTTTGGCGATAATATCTCTCATGTATCTCATCACATAGTATCCACATTCAATGGTTCCAACTTGTAAAGGACACTGCAATAATACTTAAACTAAAATAATTTATGTTGCATACACACTAGGAATAACTTACATATATATATAATTTAATTAACAAATAAATATGTTTATACTTGCCTTTACGGTTTTTTATAATGTTTGTTTTTTACTTTCTTGAATATTTTACTGAGATTGAAAAATCGCAACAACCCTATTGCCAAGAAATACCCACAAAATAAAATAAAGTAAACTTTAAAATGACAAAAAACATCATAGGAAAAGAAGTTAACTTACGTGTCTGTTACGTATTTGATATCTACTTGAGACGATGTTTGTAATGAATCAAGATAATAAACGATATCATCATCCGCGTTAATAGCCAGTAGTGTCTAATGACAAAAACAAGTAGTATATGTTTACTGTTAATACAAGAACTTTTAATGAATTGGCTAATAAAACTTTATTTACCCTGGATTAAAAGGAGCAAAAACAATTTGGTTTTGTTGTGAAGTCATTAATCTACTACCTAGGTTATGAGCCCAAATTTCTTGAGTGATTCGTCTAATAGATATAAGAGATGAGTAAACAAATATGTACTTTTAAATATTTTTTGAGTGCAAGTACCTATAAAAGATTAAAAGTTAATAAACGAGTACCTATAAAAAATTAGAATACCTAAACAAATGAAATTATATTACTTATGTCATATATGCAACCAACATCATAGTCTTAACTTCCCTCATACTACATAAGTCAATAATATCCTCCCACAAAACACAACTCTTTCTACTGATACCAAACAACTCAATAGGTAGTTAGAAAGAAATGGCTGACTCTTTAGCCAGTACCTTTTTAACAAACCTAAGTATTGATTTTAAAGATAGTAGCAAATTGATTGTAAACTCACAGAAAACATCTTTTTTCTTAGCAACCACCATTGAAGTTTTCTCCCAATGCAACAAAGTGATCATAATGTAACAATATGAAAGTCTATGAAAGTCATTAATGCAACAATATGAAATTCATAATGCAAACATCAACCAGTGCGACAAATTGAGCAAACTTAACTAATGACCTCTAAAGTTTGTTCATTTTTGCTTCCATTCTTGAAATTCTCATGTTCATCGTTCAAAATGATCATGTCCATATTTACCTTTTTCTTTTGTTTAACATCATTCATCTTCACATTCTTTTTACCTTCTTTCTCAATTTATTTTCGGATTCAAATCTCATATGCCAATCTTGGTTTGGAGCAAGATCCATGTGCAGACGTCGTTGTACATTGTGTCATTTGAATAGCCTTCAATTCTTTAACGCGCAAACGAAGCGCTTCATTCTCTTGACTAAGCTCCTCAAATTGATCCTTTCCTTTTTTTTTTTAACCTTTGATTATGTGGAAGTAAGAGATTGGGGTAACAAAACCGCCAACCCCACATACACGCCCACTATGCTCTTGTATACCCAAGACCTGTGTCAAAACATCATTGGGAGACGACTTTTTGTTGTCAAATAGATCATAAGTCTTTAAGATTTCGTCCTAAGAAGAAATGTAAATTCGATTATAATTTCATAAATGTATATATAAAATTTTCATGAATGTAAAATGTAATGCACGTCTTACGATTCGATTGACAACTTCTTGAATGTGTTCATTGTTGTATATCCATTCTTATCTACACGAGATTTCTTTCACATGTTAGCTCAATCAAAATCACCTTTCTGTGAAGATACTTTTTTCTACATTTCAACGTACACAAAATTAGATTAACATAACCTTTAAGACTCATAAAAGTTTAAACTAATATATTCTTACCATTTCCTCACGAAGAGTAGCATAACCTTTTCTTGAAAGCCAACGGTTATACTTATTCTTAGATCGACGCTCTTGTTGAAGGATTCTTTTTCTCTACACAAATGTAACAATTATCAATAAAAATTAAAAAATGTTCTTAATAAATATGAATAAATATTGATACCTCAAACTCTTCACTTGATCTAGATCTAACAAATTCTTTCCAATGTTTTTTTTAATCAATATAGGAATACATTTCTAGTAGTTGTTCCAAAAGTTGAGGTTCATTCTTGAATGGTATGATATGCCTCGTCGTCAACCAATGCTTAAATTGACGAAATGTTGTCCCTATGGTTTTAAGAACGACCTTTCTAGATCTACTATCGATTATAAAGGCAGCCTATAGGTTGGAGCGTTAGTGAAAACATGATGAAGTTAGCATGCAATTAATGGAAGCAATTTAGATCTTGAGCACTCTAATTCCATCAATTTTAGTATAGAAACATGCATGCTCATAAACAAAATAGGGTTTTAAAGATATACCTTTGTTGAACTCTTCAAATCTTCAAATTCAGCTTGAATCTTTACTTCAACAAGATGTAGACCACCACTTGATCTTCCCTACTATCCTCTAAGACCTTAGATTAGATTGTGGGATCCAAAATGAGTTTGAATTTGAAGGAATTTTTGAGAAGTTTTTAGTGTTTGTTGAAGAACTTGAGAGAGAAAACCTTTTTCTCTTAAAATAAATTGCATGAATCAAATCTTAGCAAATTGAATTTGTTGTTAAAAAGATTATGCATGCTATTACAATGCATACCAAAACTTCAGCTAATTTGAGTGGATGATGAAGTGTTTTGATGAGTGGAAAAAGTGGAAATTTCCCACTAATTCATTCCTCCATTTTCTTTAATAAATGAATTTGAAAAACAATTATCATTTTCTTTTTGTAATCAAAATTGAAGAATGGAAAACCAAATATTTATATAATATTAATTCTATAATTAATATTAAATTAAAACCATTAATTTTAAACAAAAATTAATTCTATAATTAAATTTAGAATAAAATTAATGCTTAAAATTAATTAAATATTTTAATTAATCAATTTAATATGAAATATTAAATTAATAAAATATCAATTCCTTGACCATGAATCTTTATTCATGTAATTAATATTTAATCAAATTTAAATAATATCCAATTCACCAATTCTGTTTAATTCAATAATTAAACGTGTAATTATATCATATATAATTACTTATATCCCTTATTTTGAATTTGAACACTTCAAATTTACTCATCACTCTATTGTAAGGTTTAATCAATTTGTGAGCTAGTAGAGGGACTTAATGAACATATAGATCATGGACTCCAACGATCCGAGATTAATTAGCTAAACTCTTTAAACCGAATTAATCAACATTCGTTAACTACTGGGTCACTACACTAAAGTCCAGTAGTTGGACTCCCCTCACTGTAGATACATTTCTGTCCACTTGATATAACCATAATTAGTAAGTCAACCCTTCAAAGTTGTTCGTAATATCAGCTGGGTCAAAAGTAGTTCTATCTTTGAGATTACATCTTGTTCCTTAAGTCTTACTGATCTTCTAATGAACAATTGGTTTGTGATCCAATCACTAAACCGTGTCCTCTCTGGCCAATGAGAGGGTGGGGCCCCTTATTCGAGACCCGGAGTCAGTATTTAAGAGAACAACCTCTATTCTATCCTTAAAAGCGAGTAATAGTGAATTCCATCTTGCACCCTATGTCCCCAGCTATCTACCCGGTCTTATGCTTGAAATGGAAGGCTTATTCAGCCGATACTAATGGGCTAACCATCACCCATTAAAATCTAAGGATAATCACGAATAAATAGAAGTTTATAGTTAGCTCAGGATTAAGGTCAAGTTACCTAAGTCATCGCTTTGAAATAGTCAGTGTTAAACAGTAAACAACGTTATAAAGTAAAAGTACAAAGTGGGTCACATTCAATAGTGTTTATAGAATAAGGTATCCAGCCTTATTCGTATACTTATAGACCATTTTGGCTATCTACTCGAGTTTGATCCACTCTTATGTCTCCACATAAAGTCCAAGTACTCATGTAATAGCCATGGATCTTAGTTTATTGGATTTAGTGCAGTTTACATATTCAATAACAGTTTTATAATAAAAAACTCAACAACATCTTTATTGAAAATAGAATATGTTTAATCTTACAAACTACGAATTTTAAGACATACAACCCAACAAAACATACATACCTTAATTACAAACGTTTTCAAAATTATAAACATACATACCTCAACTATGTTATATATCTTATCCTTCAATTCAACAGACACATGCTTCCAGATTGCATTTGTAATAGCACAATAATGTGTTAAACACTTGTAGTACAAAAAAATGACATATTTTAAAAGGAAAGTTGCAATGTACAATTTGAAAATTAAATGCACTTATTTTGGGACTAAAAAGTTACTTTAAGACATCAAAAATACAGAGGAAAAGAGGGAAAACGGAATTGAAAGACAAAAGTAACAGAAGAAGGAAATTTAGTGTTGGAAATGGTGTCCTAAATCTCATTGCAATCTCGTAGTTTGTAAACTTTAAATAAACATATTGTTGTTAATAAAATAAGTATTATTTTATAAGCATATACTCAATCCAATAAACTAAGATCCGAGGTTATTTCATGTAATTTAAACAAGTATGTAGAGACATAAAAGTGGATCTTGTTTAAATAATAACCTAAATGGTCTGTAGTCCGAGGTTAATAAAATAAGTGTTATTTTATAAGCATATACTCAAAAGACTGCCTTCATAGGCAGGAGTTCACAACTCACTCAAGATTAAAGTCATGTTACCTATGGTCATCCTAGTGAAATGAAAGTCTCTATTATGAACGACGTTATATAACGAGACTAAATATTTCGTAGTCCGATCTTATACAAATACATAAATGATTAGGATTAGATCATTTGTAGCACTTTACAACATTTGTAACATCTACAAAGCGGGTCATACTCATAGTGACACAAGGATAAAGTACCCAGCCTTATCCATATACTACAGACCATTTAGGTTATCACTTAAACATGATCCATCTGTATGTCTCCACATAAGGGTGTTAAAAAAACTTGGTAACCCGACCAACCCAGACTACCCAACCCAAACCGCAAGGGTTGAGTTGGGTTAAAAATTTTAAAAAATATTAAATCTGAGTCGGGTCTCGGTTTACTCCATTTCAGGGTCAGGTCGACCCGACCCGAACCGAATATATATATATTAAAAAAAACAAAATAGAAATTGTTTTGAAGTCCGACGAAGTCCGAACTCGAAATTTGAAGAAACGAAACCCTCGCCTTGCCTCGGTCCCTCGCAGTTGTTGCTCCCCTTGCCGCTTCCGATCAAAACGATCGAATCGCCGCTCTCCTTGCCACTTCTGATCAAAACGATCGAGACCCTCGATCCCTCTCCAATAAGTTGCCGCTCCCCTTGCCGCTTCCGGTCTCCGCCTCGTCAGATCCGACCCATGCCTCACGTCTCCGCCTTGTCAAGTCCAGTTTCCACCTCATCAGATCCAGTCTCCGCCTCACCTACTGCTTCAGGCTTTACATACGACTCATCATATTGATATTTTCTTCAATAAAGAAATGATGCTTATCATTTCCCCCGAAGCTATCCAACAACCATTTGATTAGTTGAGTGCAAATATTTCAACAAGATAAAGCCAAGGCCATTTTTTGTGACAGTTTTGTTTTTAGGTTTTTGTTTATTAAAAATTACACTTATAAAAACTGTGCATAACTGTGTTTTTTTTTAAGTTTTGTTTTTCACTTGTATATAAACACTCTAGTAATCTTGACCAAACTCTTTCTAGTTTTTAAATTCGACTAGAATTTTGAATTTTTTTTTGAAAGTAGACTATGATACAAATAAAAAAAGAAGCAAATATCAATCTATACCCCTTAACTTTGGGAGCTCCAAGTTTTTTTATCCCATTCAATTGTTCCATTCAAATTCAATTGTAAAGTATGAGAGCTTTCATTTGAATTGTAAATCGCTATTCCATTTAACCGGGATTGATTAATAAATTAATTTTTGTTCAATTTCGCAGTGTCTTGAGAACAGTTAAATTCTTCAAAGTCATCACAACAGACACAGAAATCAGACACTGCTGAATCACCATTTTCAAACTTCCCCGTGAGTAAAATAATTTAATTTTTATTGTATAGTGTGTACATATACTGTTTATGTGTGATTGATTGATGATTGATCTTTATACATGAGTTTTTTTTTATTGTTATGAGTTAATTGAGAAGCTAGTGTTTGTTTTTTTTTTTTTTAAAAAAATTGTATAGGTAGGTGTAATTAGTTGTTTACTAGTTTCATTTATTTTATAGATGGACAGTAGTAGTGGTAATACAAGTGGAACTGGTAATAATGAAATGTCTCCTCCTCCTCCTCCTCCCCTTCTAATGTTAGCCAAATTCCTAAAAATACCACTTCTACCTCCCAAGTCCAATTGAAAGAGACTAAAAAACTAACCTCATCTGTGTGTGATCATTTCACAAAAATGGAAGCAAGTGCTAGTGATGGAGCTAGGTGCAAGTGTAACTATTGTGGTAAAGATTACGCATGTAATAGTAATACTTGTGGAACTAGTACTTTATGGAAGCACTTAAAAAATCAATGTAAAAAGTACCCATATAAAGAAGAAGAAAAAGGACAAACCACCCTAACTCTCGTACCTTTAAATGATGGAAAAGGAGTCAATGCTAGTAATTTTATGATGACATTGTTTAACCAACAAGCGTGTAGACTAGAATGCGCTAAGATGATAAATGAGTTATCGTTCAAATTTTTTGAGACAAAGGGTTTTAGACACTTTTGTAGTGTTTCGTGTCCTAAGTTTGATGTTCCATCGAGAGTCACAACTGCTAAAGATGTATATCAACTTTATCTTGAGGAGAAAAAAAGTTGAAATCATTTCTAGTTAAAAGCTCTCAAAGAGTTTGTCCTACTACCGATACATGGACTTCGCTATAAAATGTAAACTACATGGCCATCACTGCACATTTTATTGATTCTGAATGGATTTTGCATAAGAAGATTTTGAGTTTTTGTCAAGTTGCTAATCATAAGGGGAGACTATTGGGAAGATGATTGAGAGTTGTTTGTTGGAATGGGGGATTGAAATTTTTTTTCCAGTACGTTGATAATGCAAGTTCTATGAAGTGGCTATTTCTTATGTTAAGAGAAGACTTAAAAGTTGGAAATCGGTTGTTTTAGATGGAGAACTATTACACATGAGGTGTTGTGCCCATATTATTAATCTTATTGTGAATGAAGGACTGAAAGATATGCATGATTCTATTACCAGTGTTCGTAATACTGTGAGATATGTTCGATCATCACCTAAGAGAATGGAAAAATTTAAAGCTTGTGTGAAACAAGAAAAAATTCAGTGTAAGGCTATTATTTATTTAGATGTGGCAACTAGGTGAAACTCTACTTATTTAATGCTTGAACATGCAATTAAATTTGAGAAAACTTTTAGAATTTTAGAGGAGGAGAAAGAGGACTCAGATTTTATTGATTACACCGAGGAAGATGACCATGGAAATAAAAGATTGGGGCCCCCAAGTACATCAGATTGGTTGACTGTAGGTGTATTTATTAAGTTTTTAAAAAGATTTTATGAAACCACCACAATGATAAATGGATCTTCATATGTGACTTCTAATATTGGTTATAAGGATATTAATAAAATTCAGTTTGTTTTAAACAAATGGAGCAACAGTACCAACTCTGTTCTAAGTATGATGGCTATGAATATGAAGACAAAGTTTGATAAGTATTGGGATTCGCTTGAAAAAATGAATAAATTGATATTTATTGCTATGATGATTGATCCTCGGTACACGTTAAAATACTTGGATTATTGTCTTTCCAATGTTTATGACAGTGTGTGGTTAAGGATATGGTTGAGAGTGTGAAATTATATTTGTATCATCTATATGACTTTTACAAATCACATATACTTCTCCTCGAGATAGTCATAGTACCAATGATTCTCAATAATCAAAGACTGTCACTATAAATGAAGATGATCATGGGATGGACGAAGAAATAGATGATTTGTGGATAACTTTTACGAGATTGAAAGAAGAAGAAAGTTCATTAAAAGTGGAGAAGGATTTGACTTTTTATTTGTCTGACAAGGTTATAGAAGATAAAGATGATTTTGAGATATTATATTGGTGGAAAATGAATGGCTACAAATATCCCATTTTATAAAAAAAATTTCGAGATGTTTTGGCGGTTCCGATATCTATAGTCACTTCTAAATCTGCATTTAGTACATGAGGAGGATTCTTAATTCCTTTTGAAGTTCTTTGACTCCAAAAATAATGGAGGTCTTGATATGTACAAAAAATTGGATTCGTGGTGGCTCAGTGTTACTAGATCTCCATCCACAACTTGAAGAGTTAGAGACATATGAAAATATTGAGTCAGGTAATTAAATGAATTTTTTTATACATATCCAACATGTATTATGCTCAGGTTCGAGTTGATGAACAGGAGAATAATTAATATATTTAATTTTGCATAATTTGTTTTGTAGAGAGTCCATCATCTTTTGTCCTTTTGAAGTAAGGAATTGGATTTGAAGCATAATGATGATTTTAATGGTAAGTTTTACTACCATAAGATCAAATATTATTATTACCTATAAATGATCCTCTTGGTTTAATGTATTTGTCATTTTTTTAGGCATTGGGAATGAGAAGTGAAAAGACAAAAGATGAAGAAGAAAACTTACTCAAGTCATTCATCATGCCTCATGGTGCATTGGTGCTCTTGAATGTTATTATTGAACTTGGAGCTTTTGAATGTTATTATTGAACTTGGAATTTTATGTAATAAGTCACTAGTTATTATTAAACTTGGACCTTTTGTTTCTATTTTGAATGTAGACTTGAATATTTTGAGTAGAGACTTTGAACTTGAACATTTGAATTGAATTATTTGAGGAAGTTTCTTTGAAGTTTATATTGAATTTATGGTGGTCATATTTTAATGTAAATGTTAAAATTTCACATAGATTACAATATTACATGTTTCTTATTATTAAATTTTTATTAATTGGTAATATATTTAGAATTAGTTCACTTTTGTAAATATGGAGGTTTATTGACCTACAAAAATAAAATTATTCAATAGAATGGGAAGTAACGAAAAAAGAATATTAAAAAAAAAAAAAAAAAAGGACCGGTGACCCAACCCGAAAATTTTGGGTTAGGTTGGGTTGGGTTGACCCTTAAAAATGAATCGATAGGGTTCATTATTAGCCAACCCGATTTTTTTGGGTTGGTCACAAAATTCTTCCAACCCGGCCCAACCCGGACCATGTACACCCCTATCTCCACATACATGTTTAAGTATAATGATAACCTTGGATGTTAGTTTATTGGTTTGTGGTTAATGCAATTAAAATATCATATATTTCATAGACAAAGTGAATAAAATATCAAATATTATTAATCACTAAAATATTTGTTCATATAAGGTTTACAAACTATAGGACCCTACAAGTTTAGGGCATCAACCCCAACAATTAGAGGGATCAGTGGTACTTAAGGAGTTATATGTAACTAAAGGGGAAAAACGAAATTTTTGGCTCAGCTGTACTTACGAGTAATTTGTGAAGGGTTATCGTGTTGGGTTGATGCCTTAAAGTCTCGTGTCCTGTAGTTTTAAACAAGAATGTACGAACACTTGTGATGTTATATATGATATTTACTTCATATCTTGTATTTTGCCTCAGTTATTTGTTTTATTTGCTTTACCACAAACCAATAAGCATAAAATCCCTAGCTATCTGTATGTGACTCAAGCATGTATATGGTGACATACAAGTGGATCATGTCTTGAGTGAACCAAAATGGTCTATAGTATATGGATAAAAGAGGGAAACCTTATCCTAGTAACGCTACTTGACGCGACCAGCTTTGTAGAATGGTCACAAGTGTTGTGACTTTCACAGATGGTCTGATCCTGATCATTCGTGTTGAGGACATGCGAGCGGGGGCATCCTATACAAAGATTTTGTATAAGACCTGACCACAAGTGTTAATGTCTCGTTATATAACACCGTTCATGACAAAGACTTCACTTCACTAGGATGACCATAGGTAACATGACCTTAATCCTGAGTGAGTTGGGAACTCCTGCCATTGAGGGCGGTCCTCTGATTTGTATGGGTGTGAGTGGCGAGGTCGCCGATTAAAACCTACCATTTTGTGGATTCGTCTGATTTGGAAGCTAGGAACTCAGCTACACAAGAATGAAATTCACTCCTTCCCCGAGGTAGGGGTAAGTAGATAGATGGCTCTTTTAAGGGTTGATTTCGGGGCTTGAACGATGTGGTGCCACGCGCCTTCTCTTGGCTCGAGAGATGTTCACACATAGTTGAACTATGTTGTATTGTTCATTAGAGGAATCAGTGGTACTTAAGGAGTGAGATGTAACTACAGGGGCAAAACGATAAATTGGCCAGTTGTACTTACGAGCATCTATGAAGGGTCATTGTACTCATGATTGGTTATATCCGATGGACACAGAAATATATCTATGGTAAGAAGAGTTCAGCTGTTGGTCTTTAGTGGAATCACTGACAGTTAACGGATGGTGGATCTCGTGGCTAAAAAGTTTAGTCAGCTATTCACAAACTGTTGGAGCTTCGAGCCATACGTCCATTAGGTCACCTAGGTAGCTTGGATAAAGTCGAGAACCAGTGCTTGGGTTAATTTGAAATGTTCAAATTGAGAAGAGGAAGTTCAATTATATATGATATAATTGGATAAATGTATGAGATACATTAATTTGGAGAAAATTAGATATAAATATGATTTATATCAAATAGAGGAGAAACTACTATAGTAGATATGTGATATCAAACTATAGGATATAAATATAATATGATTATATTAATTAATTAATTATATGATAATTAACCATTTTTTTTCACGTTCGGACGTGGGAAGTGGGCTGCGTTGGTTATGGTAACCGGCGAGTTAAAATGAAAATCGTTTTCATTTTTTCACAATCATGCATTCATTTTTCCGCCCGGTCCAAAAGAATTCGTAAAAGCGATCGTGAGAGCCTATACGATAGAAGCTCTTCCTTCTAAAAGATCGTCTACCTCATGATTTCTCTAAACGATCGCATACGTTTTTCCTAAATGATCGTTCAGCCTTTCCTACACGATCGTGTAACTCTTCTATACAATAAGCACTTCCGCTATACGATAGCACAGTTTTATCTCCCTCTTGCTTATCGTCTACATGATGCATTGTCCTCCTTCCTCTACCAAACTCACCAAAGCCCACCCTTTGGGTTTTCACTCCGAGGATACTTGGGTTTCACTAGTGGTGGTGTCGTCCCCGCTGCAGTGTTCGTGTTCGTTCTGATCGTGCTGTTGCAGTCGTCATACCCACCGAGTGTTGGTAGATTTGTTGGAGGGTTTCTGCTACTTAGGGTTCAGACGTTCGAAGAAAGTCTTCAACTGGTAAGGAACCCTTTCTTTGTTTTTTATTGTGTTCTGAGCATGCCGATAATTAGATTAATATGCATAACTGTTTGTGTTGAATATATATATTTTGTGTTTCGGTCACTGTGATATCGGAGCGATCTGAACACACTCATGAAACTCTCGGTATGAGATCCTTCAATTGGTATTAGAGCCAGGTTTCTAATACTCCGATTTCATCTGTTGCAACGAAATAACATATACATTCATGGTGGGTGCATTTCTTTGCTGTTTCAAATGTTAAATCTGCTGTGGTTATGCCGGATTAATGGATGTTTTCGGGATAAATTGCCTCGGTTTGTTTAATTCCTTTTACATTTGCGGTTGTTTGCAAAGGCCCCTGCGTTTTTGGCATAAATAATCATTATCGAGTCTATATTCAAAGTCTTTAAAGTCTTGAGTCGTTCGCCGAAGTTCTGGGCAAGCGTTGCGGCTCTTCGAGGAAGGAGGCGATCTAGGGTTGATTGCATCCTGCAGAAGAATTTCTACGTGATCGTTGTCCATCTCATTGTGAAGATGGAGGTGTATGCGATCGCGGTTGAACACATCGGTTAAACGATGGGGTATGCGATCAAGAGTTGGTCGTATTGGGTTGACGATTGGGCACGCGATCACTGAGTATCTTTAATGCGTGCGCACGCTAGACGATCGTTTAGGTCAGTAAGCTTCATCGCTTAGTAACTGACTAAACGATCGCTTAGTAACTCAAGGTAAATCGTTTACTTGTTGTCATGCCACACGATCGCATGGACAATCAAGTTTCGCAGCCTTGTCGTCGTCTACGCGATTGTTTGCTAATGCTTCTATCGTCTAGTGCACGTTGAATGATCGTCTACCTGCTGGAGTTTGCTACACGATGAAGACCTCCTGGCGGTTCAAGACTCGATTCGCCTGTGAACCGATTTACTCGATGAAAAATGTAATAGATAGGGTTTTTCATTCCGATTTTTGTTTAAAAGGCTTATCCCGGTCCATTAATCCTTTTGTTAATTACATGCGATGTATGTTTTATATGTCATATGGTATGCACATATAGTAAATCCCACCTTAGGTTATGCAATGATCATGCATCATTTCTTTATTGTAATTGTTATAATTTAGAGAAGCATGATTTTAATTATGTAAGAGCATGCTCATGCATCATATAATATAAGAGTTATATTTATGCATGCATAAAAAGCATTGACATGCATTATCTTTATATTATAATTGTTATAGTATAAGGGTGAATGATAGCATGTTTTCTTGGTTATTACGTGTTATATAAAAGTTATATAGTAATGACCGGACATTGCATGAAGCATGACACATAGGTTACTTTATAAATGTTATAAAACGCCTCGTTGTGCGCAATATTTTTTAGTTGTTTCTTTTTAAGAGTTAAAGAGAAATTAGAACTAAAAGAAATAAGAAAGACATGCATCCTCACTTAGGTTTAATTCATGGTTTTAAAATGTTTAAAACTTGGATCACATAGACCTAAGATCAGGTTCTAATATGATTAGCAACCCTAAGGCTTTAATATTTTAATCAGTTTAATAGGATTAAATTGGCTAATAAAAGATTAAAGTGTAGCAAATCTATCTATAAGGGACCTTTTGTTTAAGGCGGGTTCTGTCTAGGCTGGGGTATTTAAGTTGACGAAAATGTAACACCTCTATCTGGGAACTTACCTGGAAAAGTGAATTAGATAGATTTGATGCATGCATGCAAGTTAAGGAGAGTCCATTAAAGTGTTTAAATGTGACTACTTGATCTTGTTCATACTTCATAGACAATCGTTGTTTATGAGCAGAGTTTAAAAAAGACTACTTAGACTAAAATCAGTAGTCGGATTATCTAGGTTAATGAATCCCTAGGTAGAACATTCAGTGAGAGGTACTTGGGGCATAAGATGCTTCATTTAAACCTTTCACTTTTCTCCTAAAGTCCATACCGTGAGATCTATCCTCGGCCTTGTGGCATGTCCCCCCAATGGATGGTGTTTGGGTAGGTCAATATCAAAGTGGATGGAGAGAATGTTCATAGTAAGTGGGAGCAGGAAGTGTGACAACATATCCCTCGGTTTTCTTCGTTAGGTTGAATAAAGTTATTGCGCATCGCCTCAAGGCACCCTGGGAGTGTCCCCCTAAAGGATGGCAGTTTTGCGCGTTTCTTTATTTGATCTTCTGTACGAAGATAAGGTAACTTTGTCTCTTGTCCTAATCTGTCTTTTCCCTACGGTACGCACATTAGGGCGGGACTCTGGCACCGAAAATGAGGGGTTACACTTACACGGAATAGTTAAAGGTTAATGATTATGGACCCAAAAATGGTGGTTGTTAGGTTCAGTTCCAAGAGTTAGTTCTGCCTAATGGTTGAGAATGTCTCATCCTAGTGAAGGGGCAACTGATCACCCCACTGGTGGCATTTATCCTGACTCACTGAGGCATCATTGCAAAATAGAAGTCTATAACTTAGGGTACTTGAAACTGTTTTGCAAAACTAATTGATTTAAAAGTGATTTAGCAAAATCTAATAAAGTTTTGTTCGTATTTTCAGCAACTTTTTCAAATGGCTACAACCACCTTATCGTTGTTAAGCACCGAAAAACTAACTTGCGATAAGTTTTCAATATGGAAACACATGATCATGACGATCCTAATCATGTTCACTCTTACGGAGGCCTTTCCTCCTATTTCAGCTCCAAATTTCGCTCGAAATGTTCAGGAGGCATACGAGCAATGGACAAGGGCGATTGAGAAGGCCCGAGCCTATATCTTGGCAAGTCTTTTGACATCTTAGCCAAGAATCATGAGCCTATGGTCTCAGCCCATGAGATCATGAAGTCCCTATGGGGAATGTTTGGACAACCTTCTGAACAGCTTATACATGAGGCTCTTAAATACATATTCAACTCCAAAATGCAAGAAGACACCTCTGTTCGTGAACATGTGCTAAACATGATTGCCCACTTCAATGTGGTGGAGTTGAATGGGTCTACCATCGATGAGGGTAGCCAAGTTAGTATAATCTTGCATTCATTGCCGGAGAGCTTCCTGCACTTTGTTAGCAATGTGATTCTTAACAAAGTGAAGTATAGCCTTATAACTCTCCTCAACGAGTTGCAGACGTACCAATCTTTACTGAAAAGTAAGGAGAGGCAGAAGGATGAGGAAAATGTTTCTTCATCCTTCAGGACGTTCCATAGAGGTTCGACCTCAGGAACGAAGTCTGCACCTTCCTCTTCTAACTCTGCAAAGGGGAAGAAGAAGAAGGGTGGTAAGGGAAAAGGGAAGGCACCTGCTAACCCACCGTCAGTCGCCCCGAGGAGACGTCCATCAGTTGCTAAGGGAAAGTATTTCCATTGCAACCAAGATGGATATTGGAAGAGGAACTGTCCTTGGTATCTGAAGGAGAAGAAAGCAGCCAAGGCTAAGACCAAGGTAGATAAAGGTAAATATGATTTACTTGTGCTTGAAACTTGTTTAGTGGAGAATGATGATTCTGCCTGGATAATTGATTCAGGCGCCACTAACCATGTTTGATTTTCTTTTCAGGGGATTAGATCTTGGCGACAGTTGGAGGCTGGTGAGATGACGATGCGAGTAGGCACCGGGAATGTCGGCTCGGCTATGGCAGTGGGAGGACTCCAGTTAGCTTTACAAAATAGGTTTCTAATTTTAAATGATGTATATATTGTTCCTGAACTAAAAAGGAACCTTATTTCTGTAAAGTGTTTATTGCAATGTAAATACACTATTTCTTTTATTTTGAATAAAGCGTTTATTCATAAAGATGGTGTTTTTATTTGCACAACAAATCTGGAATCGAATTTATATGTGCTAAGGTCGTTAGCCATTAATTCCCTCCATAATACTGAAATGTTCAGAACTGACGTAACTCAATCAAAACGTCGACGAATTTCTCCAAAAGAAAATGCCCAACTTTAGCATCTACATTTAGGGCACATTAATCTCAATAAGATTGAGAGATTAGTGAAGAATGGACTTCTAAGTGGGTTATATGAAAATTCTTTACCTGTGTGCGAATCTTACCTTGAAGGTAAGATGATTAAACGACCTTTTACTGGAAAAGGTTCTAGAGCCAAAGAGCCACGTGATTTAGTACATTCTGACCTTTGTGGTCCTATGAATGTGCGAGCCCGAGGTGGCTATGAGTATTTTATCAGTTTTACTGATGATTACTCTAGGTACGGGTATGTTTATCTTATGTAACGGAAGTCTGAATCCTTTGAAAAGTTCAAAGAGTTCAAGGCTGAAGTTGAAAATGCATTGGATAGACGTATTAAAACACTTTGATCAGATCGAGGTAGAGAGTTTTTGGACTTGGCATTCCAAGACTATTTGATAGAATATGGAATCGTTTCCTAACTCTCAATGCTAGGTACACCTCAGCAAAATGGTATAGCGGAGAGGAGAAATAGGACCTTGTTAGACACGGTTCACTCGATAATGAGTTACGCTTCCTGACCGGACTCGTTTTGGGGTTTCGCAGTAAAGACTGCGGTGTATATACTCAACTGTGTTCCCTCCAAGAGTGTTGCCATAACACCTCTGGAGTTGTGGAACGGGCGTAAAGCTAGTTTATGTCTGATGCGTTATTTTATGATGTGAAAATGTGGATGAAATGCGATGGTGAAATTGCGTTGAGCACTCAAGTTTCCTCAGCGGAATCCAAGTGTAAACTCCACTGAGTTTCCTGGTAAGTCTAGGGTCAAACTCAGGGACTTGTGAAAATAGGTTGCGATGGTAATTTTTAGGAAAACTTTGCGGTAACCAAATGAATAAATAGTTTTTAAGGTTATTGTTTGTGGTAACGAAAAATAAACAAATGCGACGGAGTTTGAAAAGAGTTGAATAAACGGGAAATGCGATGAGTATGCGGTGAACGGGTTGAGAAAAGTTTCGGCTAACACTTCCTAGGATGCATTCATGTTTGCGATCATGCAACATGCATACAACAGTAAACCACCTCTCGGTGCGAATGCCACGACTTCTAAGGCTAGAACGCATGCAATATATGCAATAAGTCTATAGAACCTACACATAAGCCTCTATTCTTATTTATGCAATAACAAAATGACATACACACAAGTAAGGCGACCATATAATATCATCATCATCTCTATGATGCATACGATGCAGGTTGACAAACAGAACTTATCTCTAAGTTCTTATCTCTTAATTATGCAGTTCTAATCTTGCTCTCTCGAGTCTAGATTCTAACCTAGCTCTCTCGAGTCATTAGGTTCATTCTTTAGACTCTCTCTCGAGTAGCTCTAAAGGGGTATTGGGCACAACATAAAACAAGACAATCGCAAGCAATGAACTTCCTAGGTCATGTTAGCTTAGTTCTTCTCAAACCATTCGACTAGTTTAGCTATTCATGCGTGCTAAGAGAGTGAAAAGATGTAGAATACGAACTTCCATTGTATAAATATAAACACAAAGTACAAAATAACGATGCAAGTATAGAATAAAGAGCCTGGTAGCAATCTCTCGTTGCCCAAGCTTTTACACTATTATTCTACTCGTGTTCAAAAGATAATCTTGCTTTCGCGAGAGTCGGCCCGCTTTCTGCTTTACGGCTCAAGGTTCTCTCTCGATTTTCCCTGAGCGATTTTCGGCGTCTTTACTCTTCTCTTGCTCTGCCTTAAAATAGAAAGGAAAAACTATGGACAAAGACAAGCTGAGCTCTTAAATTCGTAAACTGGTGAACTGGTTAACCCCTTTTCTGAAGGATGCCTTTGGTATTTATAGAGCTTCAGGGTGAAGGCGGATTCTCTCTTATGGTTGCTCAGATGGGATGGCTTTAATTCCCTGACTGATGCGCCGTATATTTGTCACAGAAAAGCTGAATGTACTTGTTATCGTCATCAGCTTAATTTGGATTCGACCGTCATCAGCTTTCTATCCCACTGCGATTAATTATGCCTTTGACCCAGATGCAGCCACCAAGTTGCACCGACCAAGTTGCAGTGATCCTTCTTGAGCAAATGTTTACGAACACAATCACCGCAAAGTCTTGCAGTAATGTTGCACTCGACCAATGATTTCCTATAATCGCAATTTTTGTCTTGCGTCAACGCATATTCTGCATAAAAATATAAAAATCAACTGTTCCTATGCAATGAACGCATGCGGCCGCAATATTATGAATTTGATACTTTTTGGATGGAATTTAACATATTTTATCAACGCAAGCCATCATTGTTTAAGAACTTAGCATTATGATAACGTGCATTTCTGACCGTTATCACACCCCCAAATTTAAACAATGCTTGTCCTCAAGCATAAGCTAAAGATTTCATTTAGCAAATTGACCATAATGTTCTTTTCCTAGATTTCTCAAGGATACTTCTTTCAAATCCTATATACCAAAGTTTCCTTAGGTCTTATTCAAGTCTCCTCTTAAAATATTTTTAAGACCTAGGGATTGCATGCTTAACTTTCAAAAGGACTTTACTAAATTCTGGAATATCGCATGATTTATTTCAAAAAGAAAACTTTTCCACCGAGGTGTCAAATGATTTTATTCTTGCATATTTCTTGACATTATTATTTTTTTTCTGACCTTGCGCTGATCCAAGTGCCTTGCCTTCGTTTTGGCTTGCCCCCACGTGTGTCATGCGGACATCCAACTACGAGCAATGTGCTCTTCCTCAGACTAAACTCATACCTACTTGGCAGCAGAGTTGCGGTCATTTATTTATGCATTGATCCAGGTGACTTACTTTTGTTTTGGCTTGCCCCCACGTGTGTCATACGGACATCCAACTACGGGTAAGTGCCCTTCACAACTTAACTCTTATCAACACGGGTTTCCTTCCTTTTTCTTTTTTTTTTCTTTTTTTTTTAAATAGAAAGGTCGAAAATAAATACCTCATCTCCAAATTTAAAATGCGGCAATGTCCTCATTGCCAAAAGATTGAAATAAGTCATGCGATGTTCTTAGAAAGCTTCGTAAAGAGAGGTTGAAAGAAAGCTAGCAAACCCCTAACTTCTAGAAATATTTCATGAGGTGACTATCTTAAAGTTAAGTTGACTCTAGTATATATGAAAGAAATAGAAGCATATTTTTCATCATTGAAATCATAATTGGCAAAGAGACAGTATGCGGTAACTTACTAAATTTATCCATGTTAAATGATTGCGGTGATCAAAGAGGATGCAGTGATAAAACTTTTAAAATTAAAATACGATGCGATAGTGCAAAATTTGAAATATAGATAAGGAAGAATACACCCCCAAATTTGCGTTGTCGCCCGCATTGTGTATTGATGCATCCTTCTTTGCGGCGATCTCTCCTCTTTGGATTGCGGTGACGGAATAAGATAAGTTGCTTCTTCATGTAACATCTCTGCAATCTAGTGCCTCGATCGTTGCAAGAAAAACAGAGAGAAGGTCAAATGATTTTTAAACAAAACAAAATTCGTTTATCGCAATCTCCTGTTTTTTTTAGAATAATAAGAGTCAGAATAGATAAAGACTGGCAAGATATAGTGAATTGAAAATTCTGAATAGTAAAGAAGAATCGAAGATTCATGATTCTCAAACTAGCGTCCCTGATGGATTCCGATCGTCTGATAACGCAGGGACCTCCTACTTCCTTCTTTATTCAATGTTCTTGAGTGCCACGGAGTCGACATGGTGATGCCAGCCTTCTCCATGATACGCCTTTACTCGCTGCCCATTAACTTTGAATCTGTTGGTTCCATCATCATTTGATAATCCAACCGCGCCATGCGGAAATACCTGTGTAATTACGAATGATCCGGACCAACGCGAATTTAATTTTCTCTGGAAGAGCCGTAAACGTGAGTTGAATAGTAAGACCCTTTGCCCGACCTGGAGGTTTTTATTGCATATGTGTTTGTCGTGCCAGCGCTTGGTGCACTTCTAGTAAATCTTTACGTTCTCATATGCATTAATCCTCCATTCTTCTAGCTCGACCAGTTGCATTTTTCGCGCTTCTCCTGCCATCTTCAAATCAAAGTTCAGCTTCTTTACCGCTCCAAAGGCAAATGACACACCTTACCAAATACCAAGCATATGGGGATATTCCTATGGGTGTTTTAAATATAGTCCGGTATACCCACAACGCATCATCGAGCTTTGTTGCCCAATCTTTTTGTGAAGTCCTTACTACTGAGTATCAGCTTAATTTCTCAATTGGACACCTCGATCTGACCATTCGTCTGCGGGTGGTATGCAGTGGCCACTTTGTGGAGGATGTTGTATTTGCGCAGCAGCTCTTTAACAGTATGATTGACGAAGTGAGACCCCCCATCACTTATTATGGCACGTGGGGTGCCAAAACGATTAAAAATGTTCTTCTTCAGGAATTGAGAGACTACCGCCGCATCGCTTGCGACGCATGCCACTGCCTCTACACACATGGATACATAGTCGACTGTTAATAAAATATAATGTTTACCATTTGAGGGAGGGAATGGTCTCATGAAATCAATACCCCACAAGTCGAACAATTTGAGTTCCAAGATGGTGTTCATCGGCATTGCATGTTTCCATGAAATGTTACTTGTGCGTTGGCACCGATCACACTTTATGGCATAGTCAGTTGCATCCTTAAATAGTGTAGGCCAAAAGAATCCACTATGTAAAACCTTGGCTGCGGTGCGCTGTCCTCCAAAGTGCCCACCATATGGTAAGTCGTGACATTGCGATAATATACGTTGTTAAGCAGCATTTGGAACGCATAGTCGTAGGATCTGGTCTGCCCCCTTTTTATACAGATTTGGCTCATCCCAATAATAATGTTTGCATTCATATTTGAGCTTCCTCAATATGGAACAGCTGCTCATCAGGGAACACCGCACTCACCTCTGATTCATTGTAGTCAACTTCAGGGTTTTCCAATCTAGACAAATGATCCGCAACTTGGTTCTCTGCCCCTACTGGTCAATTATTTCTATGTCAAATTCTTGAAGGAGGAGAACCCATCTGATCAACCTCGACTTTACGTCCTTCTTTATGATTAAGTACTTTATTGCCGAGTGATCAGTATGGATGAGTACCTTTGTCCCCAGCAAATATGCATGAAAATTTTCCAATGCAAAATTTACCGGCAGAAGCTCTTTCTCTGTGGTGGTATAATTTTTCTGAGCAGGATTTAATGTTTTACTCGCATATGTGATGGGGTGCAAGAATGTTTTTCTCTTTTATGCCAAAGCTTCTCCCATCGCATACCTGCTTGCATCGCACATTATTTCAAAAGGAAGTGTCCAATCAGGTGTAATTAACACGGGAGCGATAATCAGCGCATTCTTCAACACTTTGAATGCGTTGAGGCAGTTGTTGTCAAAATCAGATTTTCTATCAGCCTCCAATAACGCACTCAGTAGTCGTGCTATTTTCGAAAAATCTTTGACAAAGCATCTGTAGAATCCATCGTGCCCCAAGAAACTTTGTACAACCTTCACGCTTGTTGGAGGTGGAAGTTTTTCAATTGCTTCGATTTTTGCTTTATCCACCTCCAACCCGTCCCGGGAAACCTTGTGTCTCAACACTATGCCATCCTTTACCATGAAATGACATTTTTCCTAATTAAGCAACAGATTCATCTCTTTGTATCTCTTCAGTATCTTCTCCAAGTTGGCTAGACAGATTTCCAAAGTATTCCCATAAATAGAGAAATCGTCCATAAAGATTTCGACAGAGTTCTCAAGATAGCCTGAAAAGATGGCCATCATGCACCTTTGGAACGTGTTTGGTGCATTGCAGAGGCCAACGACATATGGCGAAAAGTAAAGGTCCCATATAGGCAGGTGAATGTGGTATTGTCCTGGTCTTCTGGAGCGGAACTTGTGCCATAACCGTGAACTCTCCAACTGTGTCGATATATCTCTATACATCCGAGGGAAAGGTGTAAGAATGTGCTGTCACCATTGACCAAACTTTATCCTACAGTCACTACTTCATCATCTTGGATTACTAGAGCACTGTCGACAAAGATGTTCATCCCATACATTCTCTGCGGGCGACCATTTTAATCAAACAGTGGTCTGCCCAAATTAATGGCATAAAGCGGGATCACTTGAGCACCAATGTACAGAAAGGCTCAAAGTTCAACATAATCCATGCCATGAAGTTTCCTGATGAAGAAGACCTGCATGACTCAGACGACGACCAAAATTGATTGGAAGATGAAAAGTTTGATGAGAGAATGAAGAAATCAGATTAATACTAGATCTGATTGCAGCCTGTAATGCGATCATAACCAAAACAGAAGGAAGAAAGATTGAATCGCAAACCGAAGAAGGACGCAAAGCAGAAAAAGAAGGAAAGAAAAAACATGCAACCGTCTAGTCAGAACCACACAACATTGGACATTAAAGAGGATCACCTACGAACCATTTTAAAGTACGTTTTATGGTCAAACAGGAAGCTGCCAGTTATATTTCCTTTACAGCCTTAACGAAGACCAGCGACGAAATTGTTGATGATCATTCTAAGGAGCATGTACAAGATTGGTAGATGCTCGCTGACATTCGGTTAGCCAGCGTACTACATGCCTACCGCCATTCGTCTAAGAGGACCACATAAAGGCAACGATCGAACATCAACGCGACAGCTCAACCCTGCAATGAAAAGAGGTTATTAAAAAGAGATCATTAAATGTTAAGATGCGCGCTTATTTATCCTATAGCAGATAGCAGTGGTCAGCACCCGTTGCAGTGTATGCCGGAAAAATGGAGCATGACGGCTAGTTCCAAACGAAAAAATAAACTAATAACCGAAAGAACCGTCACTGGGTGGCGCATTTTGCAATGGACTACCGCAAGCTAAATGTGGCCACAAAGAAAGATTCATTTCCCCCGACCGTTCAATTGATCAATCTAGACCGTCTAGCTAGAATGGACTTTTACTGCTTTTTGAATGGTTTATCCAGTACAACTAAGATTATGATA
>NC_052353.1:40551195-40593730 GCF_009727055.1 Benincasa hispida
TTAAAATAAAAACATATCGATGTTAAAAAACTAGCCGTTAGACACAAACATAAAATAATATTAAATTTATTTTCCTTTATAATTTCTTTTAAATTTCAATTTTTTTATTTTAAATCAATCCAAAAATCAAAAGTTCATCATATGTTAATCTTTTAATGATCTACCATTCAACCAAATTGCTGCACATGTCTATATGTAAATGGTCTAGTTATGCACGTCATCCACTACGATATTTTCTCTATAGACTTGTTTCGGTCATATCGTCTTCGTTTTAGCTCCGATTTGAGTGATTCAAAAGGTGTTGGGATCGTTGTTCCGAGCTCTACGCTATGGACATATTAAAACACTAAGATTTTCAGTAATTAAAAATTTAGTTTGTTATCATCAAAACATTGATTAATTAATTAATTAAAATTAATTAATTTGAGATTAAGGGCCAAAAAGCCAACTATCTCCCCTTTTGATGATGACAAACCATTCAAGACAAATAGCTTGAAATACATGTAAACCATATGTAGCATATGTAGCACATAGTAAAATTCAACATATTACCATAAGATCATTCTTAAAGTTCACTTAAAAAAAAAAAAAAATTCTCCCCTAATTAATACAATCAAAATCATAACAAATTTATAGCATATTTTTCTTAAACTTCTCCCCCTTTGGAATCATCAAAAAGAATAATTAAGAAAAATTTAGAACACATAAATGTTTCCCTTAAAAACATGAACATAAATTTAGCACAACTCCCCTAAGAATATTAACACATGCTTTCTATATCTCCCCTATCAAAATGCCTTCTAAAAGATTTAACAAGTAAAATTATAAAATCAAGAGGCATTACAACGAATAATACCGAGCTCAAGCCTATTTTTGCAAAAAGTTTTCTTCATTCAAAGGCTTGATAAAAATATCTGCTAATTGATATTTAGAGCCTACAAATTCAAGAGTAATATTATCATTTTGTACATGGCTCTCTAATAAAGTGATGTCTAATATCAATATGCTTAGTCCTAGAATGATGTATAGGATTTTTAGTCAAATTAATAGCACTAGTATTATCACAAAATATAGGCACATTATCAAACTTTAATCCAAAATCACAAAGAGTTTGTTTCATCCAAGAATTTGAGCACAACAACTAGCAACTGCAATATATTCCACTTCGGTAGTGGATAAGACAACCGAATTTTGTTTTCTAACCAAGAAACTAAAGAACTACTAAGAAATTGACAAGTCCTACTAGTACTCTTACGGTCAAGTAAACTACCCGCAAATCCGCATCGGGAATATCCTATCAAATTAAATTCAATATTTCTAGATACCATAAGCCTAAATCAATAGTACCAAGAAAATATTTAAAAATTCTTTTAACGGCATGTAAATGTGATTCCTTAGGACAAGATTGAAATCTAGCACAAAGACATACACTAAACATAATATCGGGTCTACTAGCGGTTAAATAAAGTAAAGATCCAATCATACCTCTATAAGTTTTTATATCCACACACTTACCTTTTTCATCCTTGTCAAGCTTAGTGGATATGCTCATAGGAGTTTTTTGCAATTTTACCTTCATTGAATTTGAACCTTTTGAGCAAATCCCTTGTGTATTTTTCTTGACTTATGAAAATACCATATTTGAGTTGTTTGAGAGTCAAGGAAGAAGCTAAGTTCTCCCATCATACTCATCTCGAATTCACTATGCATACACTTAGAAAATTCTTCACACAAAGATGGATTAGTAGAACCAAAAAATAATATCATCCACATATATTTGTAATAAAAGCATATCATTTTCTTTAGTCTTAATAAAAAGAGTGTATCAATTTACCCATTTTAAATCCATTCTCAAGTAAGAAATTACTAAGTCTATCATACCAAGCTCTTGGAGCTTGTTTTTAAGCCATAAAGAGCCTTTTTCAACTTATAGACATGATTAGGAAAATCAAAACTTTCAAACCCCGAAGGTTTGTTTCTACATAAACTTCCTCCATGATATAACCATTTAAAAATGCACTTTTCACATCCATTTGATACAAATGAAATTCTTAAAGAAGCAAAAGCAAGCAACATTCTAATAGCTTCTAATCTAGCAACGAGTGTAAAAGTTTTTTCATAATCTATTCCTTCCTCTTGACAGTAACCTTGAGCTACAAGTCTAGTTTTATTTCTATGATATTTCCATTTTCATCCATTTTATTTCTAAAAGACCCATTTAGTTCCAATATAGAAGCATGAGAGGGCCTAGGACTAATTCCCAAACTTTATTCCTTTCAAATTGATTTAATTCTTCTTGCATAGCTAAAATCCAAAATTCATCATTTTCGGCATCTTTAAAACTTTTTTATTCAATTTGAGAAACAAAACAAGATTATTAACATATTAAGAGAGGAACAGTTTTTCACATCCTTGTTCGGGATCACCAAGAAATTAAATCTTTGGGATGGAAGGAGTATACCTCCATCTTTAGGCATGGATGAAGAACCAACTTTGTTCTTTTCGATTAAGCTCACCTTTTGTCTTACTTGAAACAATTTCCTTGCCTTTGTCACTAACAAGTAAATCTCCAAAATTTCTTCTAAAACATCTCATGCGTCAACAACGAGCCCATGAGTTCATCAATGGAGAGAGATTTGACATCCTTTGCCTCTTGAATGACAGTGACTTTAGGCTCCCATTGTTTAGGCAAAGACCACAATAGCTTCTTTATCTTCTCAAGATTTGAGTACTTTTTCCCAAGTGCTTCTAAAGCATTGACAATGTTAGTAAATATATAAACATATCGGAAATAGCTTCATTTTCATCAATTTTAAACATTTCATATTGATGAACTAACATGTCAATCTTTGTTTCTTTTACTTGACTAATTCCTTCATGAGTAATTTCTAATTTATCCCATATCTCTTTAGCGGTTTTGCAAATAGACACTTCATTATACTCAACTTCACTCAAAGCACAAAATAAGCAATTAATAGCTTTCGCATTTAAAGAGCATGCTTCTTTTCATTTATTGACCATTCTTCCTTAGGTTTTATAGTGCTAACACCATCAACATATTTTGTTGGAATTTTAAAACCTTCCTCAACAATATCCCATAAATCATAATCAATAGAAAGCAAGAAAAATCTCATTTTATTTTTCTAATAACTATAATTAGTATCATTAAAGAAAGGATGCTTTGTAATAGATTGACTATCGGTAAAAGGGATAAAATCTAAAGTTGTCATAGCTAAAAAACAATTAAGTTTATCAAGAAATAAATATTTTAAGAAGAGCAACCCACTCTGATACCAATTGTTGGATCGATATGGCAACCCTAAAGGGGGTGAATAGGGTTTAATTAATCTTTTTTTCTAAATTAACCCAATTAAACTAATTGATACACTTTTTATAAATAATAAGAAAAATTCAATTTATGCAACAAATAAGATGATAAAAATGTGATAATTTAATTCTATCAAATTTTAGGAAATAAATAAGAACAAACTAAAACATACAATAAATTACTTAAATTAATTACAAAAATAAAAAGGAAAGAGTTAGAGAAGAAGACACCGTAATTTTTATAGTGGTTCGGTCAAACTCGACTTACTCCACTCCCCAAGCGCCTCTTGGGAATTTGAATAAAATTTTTCTGACTCTTTCTACGGATTAAAGCCCAACTGTTACACCACCGCTCCTTTTACGGGTTCAAGAGCAAACTCGATCCTTTCCACGGTTTAGGATCAAACTGTTACAAATGTTGGAAGTTTTTGAAGAACACAATACGACTCTCACTAGAGTGGATTTACAAGTTTGAGCACTCAATAAATTTATCCTCACAATACAATAACACTCTCTCAAGAATAAGATGAAAAGAAAAAAAAAAATGGAACTTTTGAGTTTTGGAGGATTATGAAATGTAAAATTTGTTAATTTAAAATTTTGAAAGGAAGATGGTTTATATAGAGATGAAAATTTTTTAGAAACCACAATTAATTTGGACCATTGGATTTTGGAAAAGAAAAATCAATGGTGGAGATTTTAAACTAAACTAGTCGTTAGATACAAACAAAAATATAATATTAAATTTCTTTTCTTTTGAAATTAATTTTCCATTTTTAAAAATTATCCAAAAAAATAAAAAAATATGTCATGTGTCAAAAACTAGCTGTTAAGACACAAACATAAAAATAATATTAATTTATTTTTTTTAAATTCATTTTCTTTTTAAATTCATTCTTTTTTAAAAAGTCAATCCAAAAATAAAAAACATACCATGTGTAAAAAACTAGCCATTAGACACAAACATAAAATAATATTAAACTTATTTTCCTTTTAATTCATTTTCTTTTTAAATTCATTCATTTTAAAGTCAATCTAAAAATAAAAAATATACCATGTGTAAAAAAACTAGCCGTTAGACCACAAACATAAAATAATATTAAATTTATTTTCCTTTTAAATTTCAATTTTTTTTTTAATTTTAAATCAATCAAAAATCAAAAGTCTATCATATGTTAATCTCTTAATGATCCACCATTCAACCAATATGCTGCACATGTCTACATGCAAATGGTCTAGTTATGTCACGTCATTCACCACGGTATTTTCTCTATAGACTTGTTTCGGTCATATAGTCTTTGTTTTAGCTCCGATTTGAGTGATTCAAAAGGTGTTGGAATCGTTTTCTGAGCTCTACACTATGGACATATTAAAACACTAAGATTTTCAGTAATAAAAAATTTATTGATTAATTAACTAAAATTAATTAATTTGAGATTAAGGGCCAAAAAGCCAACATTATTTATAGGCGTCCAAAATCTCTCCAAAGCTGACACCTCCTACTTAGCCGCATGTCCAAATGTCTTTTCCCCACACTATCAACGCAACCCTCAATCACCGCAATCTAAGGTGTCTTCCTCTTCCTTTGCCAACACAAAATGCTTAAATTTACATGTCTTCTTGTGCATCCACTTCATTTGCTTAAGGCCTAAGATTTCTTCTCAACAAGCCACATGTCCGGATGACGACTTGCATGCGTCTATCCAATCTTATATGCGGTCATCTAACCACAAATGCGTCCATCCAATTGCCGCAACATCCCTACGTCCGAACACCACCAGTTGGCACATACATCCATTCAATCTTACCTTGTGCATCTAATTAACACAACTTGGTCACATATGCTAGATGCTCGCAAGGCTCATCTTTGGCCGCATATCCTTCTCTTTCGCATGGCGTACCTTTGCCCTATGGGCTCAACTAGGATAATGACCAACACTCTTTCAACGCATATTACTAGCTTGTCCTATGCGCCCGCATGCCCTCAGATATCCAACGCATAGTATTAGCCTTGTGTACCACAAGCCTTAGCAACGCAAGACGTTCCACCATGCGTCCACCATAGCTTGTTTCATCGTCTAGCTCATCCTTTAGCAAGGTCGCGACATAGTACCATCGCATAATGTTGTCGCATACCATCGCGTAGCACTGCCGCATCTATCGCGTAACATCGCCATCGTGTAGCACTACCGCATGCCATCGCATAGCACTGCCGCATCCATCGCGTAGCATCGCCGCATGCCTCCATCGCGTAGCACTACCCCTTGATCATCCAACGTGCGCACTTCAATGCCCAGCGCCCTTGTCCGCGCAACTTGAGGCTGCCGCATGTGTTTTTCTAACCTCTTAAGACATTGGTTGCCGCATGCGTTTCTCCTAGCCACACTTTGGCTTCCTTCAACGCCACATATAACCTCTAAATGACCAAGGCCAACGCATGGAACAACACTTAGACAATTTTATAGCTTCCAAGCATGGGTTACACTTAGCCAATTTTTCCAAGCTTTATCCAAGATCAAGCTTCCAAATTCACACTTTTCTTCTAATTTTTCACCATTTTCTCTACAATTACACATTAGTTTCCACATCAACCTACTCACCATACTGGTCTCAGTAGGGAACATACTCAAGTAGAGAAATCAGGGTTCAGGGTTCACAAAGCATGAGCTACATCTCATGCAGCTATCTTCCTTGCATGATGGTTTGCAATATATTTAAGAGATTAGAGTGAATTTAAGGCAATGCAATCAATAGAATTTTACTGAAAGTTCGAGTTGAAGAAGGAGTTCTTCAAGTGGGTTACTGTTGTGAACCATTCTCCAAGTTCCCTTAATTCCAGCTTATTTTGAGTTCCATAACTCAATCTAGAGCACCAAGAGAATAGTGAGGAAGATCTTGAGGTGGTCTACAATGAGATATGGAGGAATTTGCAGCTGGAAATCGAGATTTCAAGAGTTCTACAAAGGTATGACTTGAAACCCATTTATTTCTGCTTGAGCATGCTTTATATTCTGCCAAAATTATTGAATTGGAGTGCTTATTAATCCTTGTCGCTTCCGCTGCATACTGATACAATCCTATAATTGGTATCAGAGCATCATATAAGCATTCAATTTAGTTTAATTTTGGTGTGGTAGGTGTTTTATATGAGTAATATGAAACTGTTGCACTGATATGGTTTTCTGAGTTTTGGCTTTTAATTTCTCTTCGATTTCTCAGTTAAATTTGTAATTGGGTCTTGGTTGATGAGCTTATATGTGTTCCCAAGAGTCTGTAATTTATTTGGAGTCATTAGAGTTAAAATTAAGCTAAAATCTAAGAAACAAGTGAAAAAGGCCGAGTTGCAGATTCCAGTTTTTCAGCCTCTATTCATATCGTCGTTGAGGTTCAGTGCTAGACGATCGTTTAGCTTCGAGCATTAGACAATATGAAGAAAAGCTAGATGATCGTGTACCTTTGGGCATTGAACGTTGAAGTGTTGTGCGCTAGACGATCGTGTACCTGCGGGAGCTAAATGATGTATTGTATTGCTATACGATAGCACTAAATGATCGTGTAGCTTGGTCAGGCGTTATGCGTTGGCTGCTACATGATCAGGCAAACACTAAACGATGAGGCAAATGGAAGACGATGGTCGTCAATGCTAAACGATGAACTTTAGCGAAATATTGAGCATGGAGCGAGAGTAGCCGGTTCGATTGGTTCTCTTGAGGTCCGGTCTGGTTCAGCCTCAAATGATTTTTGGTTGGTCCTGTTCAGACTCTACTGGTCTAGTGCAGATGGTTCGGGTTCGATTTAAGCTACTTGAGTTCGGTTTGGAGCGGTTCGAGCGGTCCAAAAGAGGTGTATAAGTTGTTTTGTAATTTTTAGGCTTTTGCTTGCTTGTTTTTGCCAAAACTAAAACCATGTCAGTCTATGTTTAATTATTTTATGCATTTGATGTATGTTATAATTAAATAAATCTTGTATGTGCATACAGTATGCCATGTAGATTTAAAACTCCACCGTAGGAAGCATATTACATGCATTGAAAGTATGCTATAATTTGTTATAATATATAGTATGCATGTTAGGGTTTCTTGTATCTAATATAATTGTTATATTAAATATTGAATGCCTTTATGTATGTTGTGGATGTTTAGCATGTCTAAAATTTTGTAAGTTATTATAAAATTGGGTTAGACATTTAAAATCTATAACAAAGAACAGTCGCATGCTCATGTAGGTTAACCACTTGTTTTAATAGTTAAAATAGGTCGTTAAACTTGTAAAACTCAGATTACAAACTCAACCGGTATATAATCCTAACGAAGGTTGGGGGTATTTAAGTTGACGGTCTACGGAACACCTTCTACCTGGAGATTATGGCCGAATTATTGAGCGTTGGTAACTTATTTTATGAGCATACGTGAGCGATGTGAGGTAATAAAATGGTTTATCACATAGACATCGTAGGTTTAAGTCCATTTATAAGTGTTATACTTGGATAAACTACATAGACTTAGGGTTGTTTTTATTAGCCGAAAAATAACCTAAGTATAAATTTACCCTTTTAATAAAACACTTCAGTGGTAGTTCAATAACTTCTATATGATAAAGTTATTAGTAAACTTCAGTGGGAGATTAATAACATATACGATACGTTATTTTTAGCTCTCACGTCCTTGAATTCATAGTCTAGATTTAAATGGTACTTCGTGTCACCCTGGAAGTGACCTCCATTCAGAAAGTATAGCTTAAATCTAGATTTCGGTGAATAAGGGAAAGTTATTCGATTAGAAATCAAGTATACGATTTCAACTGCCACATATCCACATAGTTCACACCATGAGATTCATATGACGCTTCATGTCACCTTGGAAGTAACCTCCATTCGGAAAGCAGATGTATGAGTCAATACCAAGGTGAACGAGGGAAGTAGTTCATTGTAAGTGGGTGAAGGATATGTGTCAACAGATACTGCGGTCTCTTTCGTTAGTTTAGACCTTGAGATTCCTATGTTGTGCCTGCTGGTTAGTTTTAAGCGGCCCTTTGCTAGTCGTTTAATGGTTGCTATCCATTCGGAGGGTTGTAACATAGGATTCAGAACAACTCAAGCTCCAGAAATGGATAAGATTTCTTAGGTCCATTCCAACCTTAACTCTCCACTTCAGTAGCATAGTTGGGACCGATCTCTGACGTCTGAAAATGGAGGGTTACACTTACAAAATTACTAAGTGTTAATAACTTCTAACCAGAAACGGTACCTAAATGACTATCGGAATATGAGTTATTCTGGAGATAGTATTTAGTCAAGAATGTCTTGCTGTAGTATCGTTGCAAAAGAATAATCTTGGGTACATTATTAAATTTGCTAAAATTTGATTGGATTTAAAAGCAATTCACTTATAAATTTTTTTTTATAATTTCATAATGACGAGTTTGATAATACAATTGTTGGCATCGGATAGACTGATAGGGAATAATTTTGTGACCTGAAAATCAAATTTGTACACTATACTTGTGATAGACGATTTACGGTTTGTCTTAACAGAGGATTGTCCTCCCATTCTGAGCTCTAACACAAACCGAACTATTCGGGATGCGTATGATAGATGGATCAGGGCGAATGATAAAGCCCGTGCTTATGTCCTCGACAACATATCTGATGTTTTGGCGAAGAAACATGAGGATATGGGTACTGCCAAAGAGATTATAGAATCTCTACGAGGGATGTTTGGACAACCGTCTTTCACCCTAAGGCATGATGTCATAAAATACATTTACAACAGCTGCATGAAAGAGAGGGCCTCTGTTCGTGAACATGTCTTGGACATGATGGTCCACTTAAATGTGGCGGAAGTAAACGACATTGTTGTTGACGAGAGAAGTCAAGTTGGTTTTATTCTAAAATCTCTTCCGAAGAGTTTTCTGCAATTCTGTATGAATGCATTAATGAATAAAATTGATTGACTACTCTGCTGAATGAGCTACAAGCTTACCAGACTATGTTGAGAACTAAAGGTCTGGAATCAGAAGTAAATGTTACTATTGCTGAGAAGACAGGAACGTCTTCCAAGCTTGATGTTGCTTCCTTTTCACAGAGTAAGAGTACTCTTGTCAAGAAGAACAAAGGAAAAGGGAAGAAGAAACTCATTAGAAAGAAATGCAAGAAAAACGCTGCAGATAAAGGGAAGTATTTCCACTGCAATAAAGAAGGGCACTGAAAGAGAAATTGCCCTCAGTATCTTGTCGAGAAGAGAGCAGAGAAAGTTAAACAGGAAAACTAGTTCTTGAGACCGCTTGCTCAGCTTGACCAGTGGGAGATGTTGTTACTTGATCTTACTTGCTTTTGTGATCTTGTAAAGAACAAATTGTATATATTTTTGCTATAAATGAAATGTTCATTATCGAAAAGATATGTTTGTTCTATCTCATAACAACTTCTGTTAAGAATAAAATTATTAAAATCCATTTGCAAATATTCAGATAAAAACAGCTAGATCAGAGTATAGAAAGTTTCTAGATCTGACTGTTAACATAAAGTTGTTAAGATAGGTCAGATGCGTCTTACTCAAAGAGTTGAGAGTACCTCAATGTAGTGGGAGGAAAGTGTGCTTCCTAGTCATTATTGAGAATAAGACGCAATCCCATATACTTTAATTAAAAACCTATTATACACTGACATGTTTACAATGATTCTTTCGGCTAAAGTGTTTGAGAATTACCTAGTAAGACTAGGAAGACCAGATTAATAACCTAGGGCAAGTGGGAAAAATATCGGGTATGGGATGCCGAATAGTAAACCATGGGTATGGGATGCTCTAATTTATTGTATTTCTCTATAAAACTCAGAAACTCAATCTTATATATTGGATATATAAGTTACCACTGGAGTTTTAGTTCAAGTGGGAGTTTGTTGGGTTTTATGTTCTAAAACTCGTGGTTTGTAAACAATAGAACTTATTCTGAAAATTCAATAAGGTGTTATTGAATAGGTGTTTTGCTTATTAGAAATCCAATAAACCTAAAAGTCCCTTGACTATTACATGAGTACCTGAACTTTATGTGGAGACATAAAAGTGGATCAGGTTCGAATAAATAGTCAAAATGATCTATAGTATATGAATAAGGTTGGGTGCCTTATTCTGGTAACACTATTGGATGTGACCTGCTCTGTAGTTGTTACAAAGAGTTGTAAAGTGCTACAAACAAAGTGATCCTAATTCGTACATGTTATGACATGAGAAGTGGGGGCGTCCCTATGCAAAACGGTTTGTACACTATTTCAAAGCGATGACCTAAGTAACTTGACCTTAATCCTGAGCTAACTATGAACTTTTGTTTATTCGGGATTATCCTTAGATTTGCATAAGTGAGGGTTGGCTTAACAGCGCCGACTTAATAACCTCCCATTTCAGGGGTAAGATTGGATACATAGCTGGGGACATAGGATGTAAGACGGAATTCATTCCTACCCGCTGTTAGGGATAGTAGAGAGGTTGTTCCCTTAAGTGCTGATTCTAGGTCTTGAATAAGGGGCTCCACCCTCTCACTGGCTTAAAAGGGACCCAGTTTTGTTGATTGGATCACAAAACAATTATTCATTAGAGGATCAGTGGAACTTAAGGAACAAGAGGTAATTTCGGGGGTAAAAGAGATTCGACCCAGTCGTTATTACGAACAACCTGTGAAGGGTTAACTTACTAATCATGTTTATATCGAGTGGACATAATATATCTACAGTGAGGGGAGTTCAATTATGGGCTTTAGTGAAGTGACCCATTAGTTAACGAACGAGGGTTAGTTCGGTCTAATGAGTTTAGTCGATTAATCTCCAATCGTTGGAGCCCATAATCTGTAGGTCTGCGAGGTCCCCTACTAGCTCATAAATGGAGTAGCTCTAGAGTAGCGTAATAAGTTAATTCGAAACGTTCAAATGAGAATTGAACGCAATTGGAGAATTAATATTTAAATTGTTTAAATAATTATTTATTAATTTTATTAGAAAAATTAATTTTTGAAATTAATTTATAAAATTAATAAGATTTTTATTTTTGAAATCAAAATTATTTTTCTAAAATCAAATTTGGAATTTGAAAATTGAAAAATACACAAAATTAAAAATTGGGATTTTCCATTATCATTTTTAAGCAGCTCACCCATAACCCACCATCTTTGAGCTTCAATTACTCCAAGCATGAGCTGCATCTCATGCAACTATCTTCTTTACATGATGGTCTGCAATATATTTAAGAGATTGGAGTGAATTTGAGGCAATACAATCAATAGAATTTTGCTGAAAATTCGGGTTGAAGAAGGAGTTCTTCAAGTGGGTTGCTGTTGTGAACCATTCTCCAAGTTCCCTTGTTTCCAACTTATTTTGAGTCCCATAACTCAATCTAGAGCACTAAGATAATAGTGGGAAAGATCTTGGGGTAGTCTACAACGAGATTTGGAATAATTTGCAGCTAGAAATCGAGATTTCAAGAGTTCTACAAAGGTATGACTTGAAATTCATTTATTTCTACTTGAGCATGCTTTATATTCTTCCAAAATTATTGAATTAGAGTGCTTATTGATCCTTGTCGCTTCCGCTGCATGTTGATAAAATCCTACATTTATTTATCTTTTGTGGAAGTGTTTTTTCCTTCAAAATTTAGGGAAGTTTTTAATCTCAATTCTCAACAACATTCTCTTGAATAGGTAATGTTTTACTTTTCTTTTCCCATGCAATTTTCGTTATATATATTAGTTTTAGAGTTGTATAAGATAATTTCTTTGTTACCTGTTAGGCTATACGTATCATATCATTGATATGTAAGTTTGAAATTCTTCTTAGACTTTTTAGTTCTTATATTTTTAAATCTACGTAATAGTTTTTAATATTTTTATTGTGAATACTTGTATAGAGTTGACTCTAATTCAATATGGAGAGATATTTTTATTGTGCCATTAATTTTTTTACAAAATTTTTATAATTTTATTAAGAGCCACTAGCTATGCTCTTAATAAAATCTTGCAAATGTCAACCAGAGTATTTACGATATTATTTAAATCGTCGGTGACTTGAATAAATTGAAATGTTAATGATTCCTAATGTTATTCTCTTAACAAAATTTTGCAAATGTCAACTAGAGCATATACGATGTTATTTAAATCGTTGGTGACTTGAATAAATTGAAGTGTTATTGATCCCCAATAGCTATGCTCTTAACAAAATTTTGCAAATGTCAATCAGAGCATATACGATGTTATTTAAAACGTCAGTGACTTGAATAAATTGAAATGTTATTGATCCCATTCCTTCCGTTTGTCAGTTGTATATTTGTTCATATATCTTTGGATAAATTGATATTGTTGAACCATGTAGTCGAAAATTTTAATTACAAGGATGGGTAATTTCATAATTTGAATATGATTTTTTTTTTTTTTACTTTAAGAAGTTTCTCTCTAAATGTGGATTTCCTCCTATCAAATTTGGACTCCGTTTGGGATTGTTGTAACTTTTAAAATAATTACTAGCAATTGTGCTTTTAGAAAAATCAATTGTAAAAAGAAGTAAAATAGTGTTTCGTAAATTTCAGCTGAAACTTTAAAAAAATAGGTTAAATTATTTGGTAAATAAATATAAAAATATCTTATTTTAGATATAATAAGTAAAATAGACTTATAATCAACTTTTTTAAAAAATTATATTTTAAAATTTTAAATAATTGTTTATTGTTTCTTATATATTAATTTCTAAATATTAAAGAAAATAATTTTATTTTAAAAATATTATGGTATACTTTTTTTAAAAAAATGATCGCATTTAATTCATGAAAAATAAAAAATAGATTTGATTAGGTGAGAAATAGATAAATATATAAAATATTTTTTTTTAAAATATAAAATTGAAAACTAAATATTAATTAAAAATTCTACCTGAGTTTAGGAGCATCTAAAAACTAGAAGAATACTACTTTTAAAGTCAATGTGAAATTAACGTGTTTTTAAAAATGATTTTAACAGATTTAATTTAAACCCGTTTTACCAAACGCGTTAAGATTTTTTCCAAATGACTTTTTGGCACAACTAATGCAATGCCAAACGTAGCGTTCATCAACAAGACTTAGAGAGTGTTAATTAACTATTCATCGATATTTTTTAAAAAATACATATCTAATTTCATTGAGATTAATAAAATTAAACTAAAAATCATTTATCGGTAGATTTTGAAGTTTAGCAAAATTTAACAAAGAGGTTATTAGGGATAGAGAATTCCAATAGAAAAAAAGTTTTGGAATGGATAAGCCAACCTTGTATCTCACCTCAATCATGATATCTCATCTGATGCATAGTTCAACTAGTTAAAATATTTATTTTTGACCTAAATGGTAAAAATTTGAATCTACGTCGCTTACGTCGCTTATTAATATTAATGGTAGAACTTGTTATTTATATATGCATAATTTTTAAGTTTATACTACTATTAAAAAAATATTTTTTTTGTAAATTTAATTAAATATTACAATTAAGATATCTAAAATATAGTTCTTTATCCAAAAATAAACTAACAAGGTTAGTACATGAGTTAAATTTATATTAGTTTTATATTAGTTTTATGGAGTAAAAACATTAATAAATGGAAGTCTCTAAAATTAATTAAAATAGTATTGGAATTATAAGTCTAATACAATTTATATCATTATATTTATAAATAATTTGATTAAAAAATCAAAAGAAAATTTATTTTTCAAAATATAAAGGTAAAAATTGAACGGAAGGCTATTACATGCTAGCTTAATGAATATATATTTATAGTTAGATGTTGCAATTTTCACCCAATAATATTAAATTCAAATAAAAATAATAGATTAAGAAGTATTTTTAAATATAAAAAAATATTTAAAAATATTTATACTTTATAGTAAAAAAATTTAAAAATATAAAATACTTTTGGAAGTTTTTGCTATAAAGTATTAATATTTTTTGTTTTTTTATTTATAAGAATTTTTCTATGGGGTAAAACTAATGGTACTGCCCATTAAAAAAAAAAAAAATCTTGGAAATAAACATAAAAAGTTGGAGGGTTTACTCGGTATTTCAATCCAGTATTGGCCAGCTGTTGTTTTTTGAGCAGACGACAAAATCCGGCTATCGTCATCACATATCTCACTCCCATCATATTACCCATTCCTCAATTTTAATCTCCGTGTCTTAACGGTGTTCCAGCTGTCTGCCACGTCATCCCCCCTTCTCTCTTATATACAACCCTTCCTCTTTCTCACTCTTCCCAATCCATTATTTCTCTCTTCATAATTCACATTTCAATTATATTCCCATTAAAACAAAACAAGAAAAGAACAAGATACTGTCACACTCTCTTCTCTACTGTCATGCTCATGGCCTCCGACCACCCCGCCGCCGCCGCCTTCCGCCGCATCACCGAAGAACAAGAACTCTCCGTCATCGTCGACGCCCTCACCCAAGTCATTTCCGGCGCCGCCTCTTCCGGCCTCCAGTTCCACCACGACCATTTCCACCGCCTCCTCTTCCCTCCCAGCTCCTCCGCCCCTGCTGCCTTCTCCTCCTCTTCAGATTTCGATACGTGTCCCGTCTGTAAAATCAATGGCTGCTTGGGTTGCAATTTCTTCTCCGCCACTGCCTCAACCTCCGCCGCCACCAACAACAACAACAATCCCGGCCGCCGTGTCAAGCGTTTGAAGAAGAATTATAGAGGCGTCCGCCAACGCCCTTGGGGGAAATGGGCCGCCGAAATCCGTGACCCGAAACGTGCCCAACGTGTATGGCTTGGTACCTTCAATACCGCCGAAGATGCCGCACGTGCTTACGATGAAGCTGCTATTAGATTCCGTGGCCCACGTGCCAAACTCAATTTCCCCTTCCCTGATAATTCCTTGACCACATTCCGTTCTTCTCCTCCGCCGGCTTCCACCACCACCTCCGCCTCTACCTCCACCGCCGCCGTAGCAGGAGCTCCAAGAACGTCGTCATCAATGAAAATCGAGACCCAAAATGACATCATATTACCGGAGATCTTCAACGACGACGACGACATCCAGAGATTGCTCATGGATTTTGCTGGTCAATCAAGAAGCTGGTAAAATCAAATTCAAAATTGAGAACAACAAAATTCTTTCAACTATTTTTTTTTTACAATTAGGGAAAGAATATACTTTTTGTTTACTACAGTCAAATTATTTGTTCTTAGAAATTGTAAAATAATAGTGAAATTCAGAACGAAATAAAAAAAAAAAAGTCCACTTTTTTCAAACCCCACGTACGAGCGGATCCTGAAAGTAATATTATAATACTAGATATCCAAAACCGTGCAATCACGTTACGCCACGTGTACAAGTAAAAACATCACGTGCTTAATTGAAGTTTGTTAAGTCTAATTAAATGAGAATTAAACACGGTTTGATACTTAATTAGGTCGTGACTAAACTAAATTAAAATAAAGAAAAATCCCTGATAAGAGAATGATTATGATTGGTTGGTCAAATAAATGAAGTAAGAGGGTTTTCTTGGATGTTTCTTGTACTCGGTGACGTTGAACAGTTTCTGTTGTTACGCGGTCAACTCTAACGACATAAACCGTTTAAGCTTCGGTTTTCTTCGATACGCTCCTTTACTTATCATATTTTTTTTGTTCGACTTTTCCAAACAATATCGACACACGTGTACATTTACTACAACATGTGGATATAAATATTTGAACCTCTACTATTGATGTCACTTTAACTTTAATTATGCTCGTTTTGACGATGATGTGTTTTTTTCTTTTATTAAATAATATAATATTAAATTTACTTTTATCTTGTCAACTTACGATTTTGAGACAATTTGTAATTTAATATGATATCATAATAGATAATTCAGTGGATCTTCTATTCAAACCCTTCTACAATATTATTCTCTCCAATTAATTTTGATTTTCATTTGTTGCGTTTTCTAATATATTTGAAGTTTACAAGTGAGGAGGACTCTTATATGAATATAATATTAAACGAACGACCTTCTCTCATCAACTTAAATTTTTAGATCAATTCCTGATTTAAGATGTTCCAAAGAATTATGTGATATTGTTTACAGTTTTTCCCTTCTACACGAATGTGGATTTTTATGATTAAACATTCGATTAGGCTAAAAGTTAATAGAATTTTCGATTTTCTGTCTAATAGGCGATCAATATCTTAAAAATGTCAAATAAATATTTGAACTTTCAAAAGTTATGTTTAATTAATATCTAACATGTTTAATATTTTTAAAAATTAATTAATCTCTAATCGATACAAAATTGAATTATATGTCCAATGAGACTCTAAACTTTTTGGTCCCCTTTGGTAACCATTTCGTTTTTGGTTTTTGGTCTTTGTAAATTAAGCTTATTTCCCTTCAATTTCTTAGAATGATTTGCATGTCACTTAAGTAGATGAGTATTTTTAGCTGAATTCCAAAAAATGTATATATATATTAAAAACAATTTTTTTAGGTCTCGTTTAGTAACCATTTGGTTTTTTGCTTTTTTTTTTTAAAATTTAACTCTATTTCATCCACGTTTCTTATAGTGATTTGCATCTTTTTTAAGTACAATGGTCAAATTCTTAGCCAAATTCAAAAAAAAAAAAAAAATTCATAATTTGGCTTGGTTTTTTTAAATCATTGGTAAAAAGTAGATAACAAAGGAAGAAATTTGGAAGTAGAAATAATATTCATAAGCTTAATTTTTAGAAACAAAAACAAAAAAATAAAATGGTTACGAAACAGAATCTTAGTTTTCAAATTTTTGTTTAGTTTTTGAAAATATTGGTAAAAGGTATACTAAAAAGCAAGAAATTTAGAGGTAGAATTAGTGTTTATAGACTTAATTTTCAAAAAGTAAAAACAAAAAATGATTTTTTGTTTTTAAAAATTAAGTCTATTTTCTCCCATTTTCTTACCATGGTTTGCATATTTTTCGAGTACAATGGTTGAATTCTTAGAAAATTTTCAAAAAAAAAAAAAAAAGATTTTAAAAGCTTTTTTTTTTAGTTTTCAAAATTTTGCTTGATTTTTTAAACCATTGGCAAAAAGTAGATAACAAAGGAAGATATTTGGAGGTGAGAGTTTAAAAAAAAAAAAAAATGGTTATCATACGTGGTCTTAACTTTTATTTTTATCTTTGTAGGTCAATAAACTAAAAAAAAAGTTGAATAGGTCAAATATCTATTAAACACAAATTTAAAAATTACTGAAGACATGTTGGACACATGTCGTGTGCTTATTGGGTTCCTTGGCCTTAGAATTGGTGGGCCTCAAAAGTTGTTCTATCACCATGATCAACTCTTGTTCTATCACCATAACAACTCTTGCATAAAACTCAGTGATTAGTTAAATGTGAGAGAGGGATGGAGGGGAAGTTACAACTCCCATCCATACATCGACAAAATATCTCTCTTTTGGGAGTTATTTTTAATTTATTTAATTTAAATATATATCAAATCCAATTTAATATATAATTAAATTAATAATATCAATTAATTAATAATTAAATATCAAATATTTAATTTCACTTGAATCATTTCAAACCATATCCTCTCATTTAACCTATAGTTTTAATATGAATCTTATTCATATTAATTATAACCTATAGTTTTAATATGAATCTTATTCATTTAAATAATATCTTAATATTATTAAAAAAATTTACCTCTCTCATATTATAAAGTGTAATTTTGAATCTTAAAAATAAAAAATAACTTTGTATTATAATGTATCTATATACATTATATTGATTTGAATCTTATTCAAATATTTATTTCTCATATAGTATTAATTATAAATCATATTTATAATTAACTATATGTTATAATATATCTAATTTGAACAATTCAAATTAATCCAAAATTAATTTATTCTTATTTTTGCCCTTAGTGAGCTAGCAAGAGGACCTTATGGACCTACATATTAGAAACTCCAATGGAGATTAACTATGGAAACTTTTTAATTAAATTAATCAACATTCATTTAGGTCACTCTAGTAAAGATCTATAGCTGCACTCTTCGTACTGTAGATATATTTCTATTAATCAACATTCATTAACTGCAGGTTACTCTAGTAAAGATCTACAGCTGTACTCTTCATACTGTAGATATATTTCTATGTCCATGGATATAACCAATCAATAGTAAGTCGACGCTTCTCGAATTACTCATTATAATTGGATCAAATTACCGTTTTACCCCTGTAATTACATTTAATTCCTTAAGTTTCACTGATCCTCTAATGAACAACTTGTTTATAGTCCTACCATAAACAAAACCTTCTCGGGGGAGTGTGCGATCCTATTGTTCAAGATCCAGAGTCAGCACTTACGGGAGCAATTCATCTATTTACCCTAAAGACGGGAATGAGTGAATTTGAACTTGTGTAGCTTTGTTTCCAGCTCTCTACTCGGATAAATCCCCAAAATGATAAGCATATTGAGTCGGCGAATCTGGCCACTCTCACCCATATAGATCAAAAGACTGTCCTCATAGATAGGAGTTCATAACTCACTCAGGATTAAGGTCGAGTTATCTATGGCCATCTTATGAAATGTTAATCTCTTCAGTCAACGGTGTTATAAAAATAGATTTATCTGATAGCACTGTAAAAGTGATATCTTCCTTAACTTAATTCAGACTCGTTCGTGGAATTTTATGTGTTATTATGCTATTTTGTTGGTTTTAAGGAACTATGAGGTAGTACAAATGTTCGGAGCCAAAACGAGACTTAAACAAACCAAATTTGAGCTTTGTAGCATCAATCGTGGAGAATAGTTCAAATTACCAAAATGCCTCTTGAGAGCGTCACCACCTTCCATGCGAGCATAACACTACACTATAAGGCATGAGCATTAGGATTGCTTACAGTGTTGCAACGCTGGCATTACGCTGGTGCATTATGCTGTAGACCTGAAAGCCCTCCTTTTGAGAGCATTGCAATGCTGCATCTAGCATTGTGGTGCTACAAACTCCAATGGAGTGTCCACAAGTGCCTGGTTGAGGGCAACCAAGCTACGCAACATGCAATATTATGACGCTATGACTAAAATCTCTTTAAACTAATCTAGTTGTTCACTCTTCAAAAGGGACGATTGGACATAATTTGGAGCAGAATTCTCACCATTCTTCGATATTTTCTCCATATCTCTTCTTCCCCACTCAATTGAGAATTTGGTAGATTGTTATTTAGTTGATTTGAGAATTTATCAAGGCTGAGGTACTATTGTCTAGCTCAGAATTTAGGATTTATATCTTAATTTATTTTCTCATGAGGTTACAAAAGTTAAGTTAGAGTTGCATATTGATTTGGCTTTTCCAATCAAATAGCATTCGTCTATCTAACTTAGAAAAAATTCGCATCGAATACCTAATCAGGTTGTTCCTAATTATTTTGTTTGGCTTAACAATTGCGTTAGATCTTAAAGCCAATTAGTTTGCATGTTTAGGAGGCTTTTTCTGTAAGCCTAAAACTAATTTGATTAATTAGACTTCCTTCTAGCTTTTCTAGAAGAGATTGACTAAGTTAAAACTAACTGAAATTATAAGGCACTTTTCTCATTAATCGATGATTGAGTAGTAAATTAGGAATAAATTCGATCTACCCTAATCTAGCCTTTGTCTCATTGATAATTTCTGTTTACTCAAGCATCAAAATTGGTGTTCGATTGTTAATGTTTTTTTTTTTTTTTTTTTTTGTTTTTTTTTTTTTTTTTTTTTTTCCCATATTTTTTTTTTTTACTTAATTTTTTTTTTTTTTTTTTTTTTTTTTTTTGCAATCAAAATCAACTCATCAAACCCCTCCCCTCCCCCTTTTTGGTTACTCATAACGAGTAATTTAATAGAAAAATTAATCGGCTCTCTGTGGTTCAATCCACTACTACCCTTAATACTACAAAATTATAGTAGGAAACAGAATAACTATTTGATTGGACCGAAAGTCTCGACAATTTTTCAGACAGTAAAATTGGCATCGTTGGGGGAGTCTTTTCGATTTTCCTCTAAAAAGCTTTTTCTTTTTTTGCTTTTACTTTGATTTTCTATTTTTTGTATGACTCGTTCCTTGAGAATTCTAGTTTGTTGTATTTTGCAGATATAAAACGAGAGAAGAGACGAATTCAAAGAGAAGCAAGAGCGCAAGCTGCACGAATTGAACAAATCAATGTTGCAGACACACAAGGAGTTGAAGAGAATTTTGAGGATGCCACACCAAAACCTGAGATGTCTGAGCCACGTGAACACAGTCTAAGAGAGCTAGCAGCTTCTAATATAACTTAACAACCTTTATGCATAATTTATCCTGAAACAACAAGTACGTTTGAGTTGAAAACAAGATTAATTCACTTACTCCCTGTTTTTCATGGTCTTGTAGGTGAAGACCTACACAAGAATTTTAAAGATTTGCAAACTGTATGCAATGAGATGCGACCTCATGGAGTCATTGAAGAGCATATAAATTTAAGAGTGTTCCCTTTCATTGAAAGATGAAGCAAAGGACTAGTTATATTACTTGCCACCTACAAGTATAGCAACATTTGCTGAGATGAAGAAGTAGTTTCTTGAGAAGCTTTTCCCAGCTTCCATGCCACAAATATTAGGAAGGAGATCTATTCTATCATTCAATACCAAGACACGTCACTCAATGAGTACTGGGAGAGATTTAAGAGACTTTGTGGAAGCTTCCCCGACCATAAAATTTTAGATCAAATGCTTATACAGGATAAGAGTGATGTGGATGCTACTACAAGAGGAGCTTTGATGAACAAAACTCCCACTGAAGCAAAATAATTCATTGCTACCATGGTTGCTAACACTGCAATTTGGGACTAAAGGGTCAGTCAACATTAAATTTGCATCTAAGGTAGTTGAATTAAAAAATCAAATTTCTGACTTGGTTACTATTGTGAAACAGATGGCACTGGAGAGGAATCAATCGATGGTGGCATGTCAGATTTGTTCGATGACTGAGCACGCTACTGATGTATGCCCAAATTTTCAACATAAGATTAATGCATTGGGCGGTTTTAATAACAATGGGCAGAATAGATGGAGAGACCCATATATCCAAACTTACAATCCAAGATGGCGTGATCACTCCAATTTTAGATAGAGTGGATAGAATAAGTAGGCTCATAATAACAGAGGACCTCTACAAGTTCAGTTTGTATATTGAGAACATTGTGAAAAAAATAATAGTTTGCATTTTCAGCAGGATACAAAGATCGTCTTGGACCAGATAGGGAATCAAATTAACCAACTCGCCACCTCTGTAAGCAAGTTGGAAAGATAGTCTGGAAAGCTCCCATCATAGCCTGAGGTGAATCCTAGGGAGAATGTTAATGTTATCACATTGAGGAGTGAAACAGAACTCCTACCACCTACTGCTCCTACTGAAATTCCATCTAGAGAGGACTCTATGTCCATAGAACCGGTTGTTATAAGAGAACCGTCTCCCAAGAGAACAAAGGGAGGAAAATTCAACACTCCTCTTTCTTTAAATTCTTATGTTCCTAAAGCTCATTTTTCTTCTAAGTTAGTGAGACCCAAAGAGAATGAGGTTGACTAAGAGCTTCTTGATTCATTTAAGTGAGTGGAAATCAATATTCCACTTCTAGATGTAGTTAAGCAAATTTCCAAATACGCAAATTTTTTTAAGGAATTATGCATAAGGAAAAGATAGACAATAGAGAAGGAAAGAGTTGTGGTAAGCCAATCTATTTTTGCTATCTTACAGAAAAATATGCCTAAGAAACAGAAAGACCCTGGTATACTCTCACTCCCTTGTGTGATTAGTAATAAGAAAATTGAAAGGGCTATATTAGACCTAGGAGCATCCATAAACGTAATGCCATATTTAGCTTACCAGGATTTTTGATTGAATGATTTGCATGAAACTGTTGTAGTCATTCAATTGGCTTATAGGTCATTTATATATCCCATGGGAGTAGTAGAAGATGTTCTTATTCAGGTTAATGAACTAATTTTTCCTATTAATTTTTACATTTTGAAAATGGAAGGGAATACTGCACATTCATCTGCATCCATCTTACTAGGTAGACCTTTCATGAAAACTACAAAGACTAAGATATATGTAGATGAGGGCACGTCGTCAGTTGAATTTGAAGGGAAGATAGTTAAATTTAACGTTTTTTATGCTATGAGAGTCCCCAATCAGAGTCCTGATACATTGTGTCAAATTGATGTGATTGATTCTTTGGAACAAGAAGTTGTTTGGGATATATATTATGACGAGGATGAGGATGACTCTGGCATCACCGTTTCCTTTGATGATCTATCTTTTGTGATAGTGTATGAATTAATCAGTCTTGATTCTTTATCGAATAATTTGACAAAGAAATTGTTACCTTTTGTCATGCAGGACCCCAAGTTGGAACTTAAGAATCTACTTAAGCACCTTAAATATGCTTATTTGGGAGAGTTGGATACCCTGCTTGTCATTATTTCAAAGAATTTGACTCATGATCAAGTTGATGGAGGTGCTTAAGAAGCACAAATTGGCGATTGGCTAGACCCTAGGAGATATTATATTAATAAAACACCTCATTCAAACATGAATCCTATTCATATAATCATTATTTAAATATATCGAACTCTCCAAATACATTTAATTTCAATAAATTTAAACGTTAATTATATCGAATATAATTATCCAAACCCTAAATTGAATTTGAACATTTTAAATTCACTTAATATTCTAATCCAAGGTATAATTTTTTATGAGGCAGTAGAGGGTCCTTATGAACCTATAGATCATGAGCTCCAACAATTTGAGATTAATTGGCTAAATTCTTTAAAATGAATTAATCAATATTCGATAACAATCGAGACATACCACTATAGCTCAATAGTTGCATCCTTCTCATTGTAGATATATTTCTATCCACTTGATTTAACCATAATCAGTAAGTTGATTCTTCACAGTTCGTTCATATTTACAGTTAGGTCAAAAGTATCGTTTTACCCCTGTAAATATATCTTACTTCTTAAGTCTCTGATGATCCTTTATTGAACAATTGGTTTATAGTCCAACTAATAAATCGTATCCCCCTCTACCATGAGAGGGCGAGACCCTTTTGTTCAAGATCAGGAATCATTACTTAAGGGAACAGCCTATCTGCTAACCCTAAGATGGGTAGGAGTGAATTTTATCTTACAAGACTATGTCCTCAGCTATCTATCCCATCTTATCCCCAAAATAGGAGGCTTATTAAGCGATGATGTTGAATTACTCTCACTTATGCAAATCAAAAGATAATCCCGAATAAACAGGAGTTCATAGTTTGATCAAGATTAAGATCGAGTTACCTTAGGCCATCAATTTGAGATAGTCAATTTTAACAGAAAACGGTTGTTGTAAAGAAAAGTGACTATTTCGTGGTCCAATCTTATACAAACATTTTTTTTGGCATAGGATGCCCCACTCATATTTCTCTATATGAATGATTTCGGGATTACATCATTTGTATCAATATACAAAGTGGGTCACATCCATAGTGTTCCTAGGATGAGGTACCCAACGCCATCCATATACCTATAGACCTTTTCGGCTATTTACTAAAACTGGATCCTCTTTTATGTCTCTAGATAAAGTTAAAGTGTTCATACTATAGAAATGGGTTTGTTCATTAGATTTTATAATAGAATGAAATTTCAATAACACTTTTATTGAATGAAGTCTCAATAATACTTTTATTGAAAAATAGAATATGTTTTAAAAAAAAATACGAACTGCGAATTTTAGGACATCCCCAACACTGTTCTCACTTACCTAAAGGTGTGGGGATATTTGACTAGGGTACCATATCTCGTATTCAAGAAATCTACGGTAGGATCTAAAACTTTTGATTATATGTTTATTGGTTATGCTCAAAATAGTGTTACATATAGATTTATATGCTTGAATGATAAATCCAAATGTGAATATAGGGATGCATAATTCTTTGAGCATGTTTTTCCATTGAAAAAGAAAAAAATTGAATCTATTAAAATGTCTAATTATGAGAATGTATTTGTTTCTATGCTTTTTTTTATCTAATAATATGCATGAAACAAGATATAGAACCTAGAAGAAGTAAGAGACAGAGAACTGAGAAAAATTTTGGTTATGATTTTTCTACTACTTTTTTAGTTGAGAGGCCAAATGATATTTACTGTCAGTTTGCATATATGTATTTAATAGATAAGGATCCTAAGACTTACCAAGAAGCCTTAAGTTCTATAGACTTCAGCTTATGGAAGGAAACCATTAAGAGTGAACTGGATTATCTAACCATGAACCAAACTTGGGACTTAGTAAATCTCCTTAAAGGAAGTAAACATATTAAGTGCAAATGGATTTTCAAAAAGAAAACAAAGCTAGATGGTTCAATTGAAAGATACAAGGTTAGATTAGTAGTATTAAGGTATACACAAAAACAAGGTATTGACTACTTTGACATATATTCCACTGTAACAAAGATAGCTACAATTAGAACCTTGATTGTACTAGTTGCCATCCATGGACTTCTAATTTACCTAATGAATGTAAAAACAGCATTCCTCAATGGTGATTTAGAAGAAGAGATTTATATGATACAGCCTGAAGGCTTTACAGTTGTCAGTCAGGAAAATAAAGTATGTAAACTTAAAAAATCTCTTGATCTTAAGCAAGCTCCCAAACAATGGTATGAAAAATTCAATGATACTTTAATAAACATTGAGTTTAAGGTAAACTCCTTTGATATGTATGTTGATTCCAAGTTGTTTGGAGCTGAATGTGTGATCATATGTTTGTATGTTGATGATACACTCATCTTTGGAACAAACATAGAGACAATAAGTAATACCAAGTTGTTATTATCATTGCATTTTAAAGTGAAAGTTTAGGGGAAGCTGACATAATACTTGGTGTTAAGATAAGAAAAACTGAAAAGTAGATTTTCTCTATGTCAATCACACTATATCAAGAAACTATTAAAGAGATTTTATTGTTTTGGTGATCCTCATGTAAGAACTCCTTATGATGCTGGTGTAAATCTTAAGAAAAATAAAGGATATAATGTGTCTCAATCTGAATATGCAAAGATCATAAGTAGTGTTATGTTTGTAATGAACTATACTAGACCTGATATTGCATATGTTATGAGTAGATTGAATAGATATACCCATAATCCTGATAAGAATCATTTTGGGTGCTCTTCGTCATCTATTAAGATATCTTAAGGACACAATAGGCTATTGTTTGTATTTCAACAATTTTCCTAAGGTTATTGTGATGCAAACTGGGTAATGATAGTGACAGGGCTAGTTCTACTGATGGATATATATTTTTACTCGAAGAAGAAGCAATATCGTGGAAGTTTGCAAAAAGACCTGCATAGCTAGATCCAACATGGAATCTGAATTTATTGCTCTAGAATCAGGGACAAAAGGTTGAATGACTTAGAAGCTTACTAGGAGATGTACCATTGTGAGGTGCATCAGTACCATTCTTTGTACACTGTGATTCACGGGCTACCATAGATATTTCCAAGAATAGTGTATATAATAGTAAAATGAGACATATACGTCTTAGACATGGAGCTGTGAAACAATTGTTAAATGGAGGAGTTATTTCATTGGACTATGTGAGGTCTGAGAAGAATTTGGCTAATTCTTTAACCAAAGGCCTAAGAAGGAAAATAATTTTAGAATCCTCAGTAAACATGGGGCTTAAACCTTTATAGTGATGCATAGCCCTTTGTCTGAGTGGTCTATTGCGATAGACTTAATGGTCCATAGCTCTTTGTCTGGGTGGTCTATTGCAATAGGCTTGATGGTCCATGGCTCGTTGTGAGGGTGGTCCTAGGATGTACTTGATGGATAATACTAAAACCTTTTAATGATCCATAGCCCTTTCTTCGGGTGGTTCTAATATGGACTTGATGGATAATGACGAAATTTTCGTAGCTCAATTTAAGTGGTTTTTCTTTGACAGATTTGATGAAGATGGTCCTAACATGGACTAGATGACAAAATTTTCATAGCTCATTTACGAGCGATTTGTTTCTAACAAACTTGATAAAGCATTTGACGTAATAGTGAAGGTGTGGCTGCTTTTTATGAAATAGTTTAAAGGTCTCTTTCTAAAGCTTTCAATGTGACCCAAGGTTTATGTGCATGGCCATAAAAAACACACTCTATATCGCATAATAAAAAAAAGGACTAGGAGTAAAGCGTGTTGTGAGGATCTCAACCATTGTTATTACAAGTTCAAGAGGTAACTTACTCTCTCTGATAAGGTTGTTGCCCTGCTTCACTATGCATTAATTCAAATCGTTAGACATTGATATTTAAGTTTGATCCCTTTTATTTGCTCAAAACAATTTCTTCAAATTATTTTATTTTATGTTTTACTTGTTAACTTTTCCGTAATAGTCATTTGTGGGGGATTTTTAGAAATGACTTTTGGGCTTAGGCCCATAGCAAAAGTTAAAAGGGAGTGGGAGAGTTTTGTCCGACATTGAAAAATTTAGCAATGTCTAAAGGATATAAATACCAAGGCATGCTAGATATGAGTCCCAAGTGTATTGGTGGTGGAAGTATAACCCTTGCACTACACGCGTGCGTCGCCACCATCCAGTCACACGCATGTATTGTCACCGTCCAATCGGACAAGCGGGCAGGTCTGAATTTGGGTCACCACGTTTGAGTGAAAAAGAACTAAATTTTTATTACTTGTTCGTTTAATTTTTTAACCTAGTTTATTAAAAAAAAATAAACGTTTTATTTACCCGTTTATTATTTTCCCCGTTTATGAATATTTTTTTTACCCGTTTATGAACGTTTTATCTTCACCAAACCACTTGAATTTGGAGGTTGTGTTAACCTTGGGGAGTAATCAGCATAGCGATTAGCACCGAGGTCGCGCCGCAATTGCTTTCAGGATAGTGGTTCCTCTATGGCGCAATAACTCTTTGTAGCATCTATTCTAATAGATAATTATCCTCCCTAATCAATGTGAAACTTTGTTTGTACTCTTAATAATAATAAAGTTTAAGTTCTAATCTAATTTTTTTTCTTTGAAGTTTGAAAGTTGGCTCTGGTTATTTGTTGATATGTGAATCTTGTTAAGTGATTAGTCCTTGTACGATTGCTTTCTAGCCAAGTTGAACCTACATAAGATATTGCACTAGTACAGCATCGTGCCAAACACACTTCAATGTCTAAGTTAGCAAAGTTGAGTGTTTAATAGGGCTAAAGTATCTATTAGTTACATGTTTCTATGGATGTTAGAGCTTGACTATTTTATATGCTCCTTTGGTTGTTGTTCACTTAAGAATTTTGTTTTAACAATAGAGTGAAAGGTAAATATGTCGAAGTAGTCAGGCAACAAGAACAGTTAGCTCGACCCAATGATTACTCGTCTTAAGAGGTTTCGAGCTTGGTATGTCTAGCTTGACGTTCAAGGACTCCTTTTTCTCTTATGTTAGTAGTGCGAGCTTCGAGGGTCTCCTCAGGCCCAATCTTCCTTTTGGACATTGGCCTTGATCAAGGTTTGATACACATCATTAATCTTTTTACTTTCAAAGAGTCCATTTTAATTTACGTACTTTTAAAGCTTGATTACCTTTGTCCATATAAATTCTTTTAATTTTTTTCGATCATAATATAACACTACATATCTTAAATTTCTTGAAAGATTATTGTGGTTTTGTATTAAAAGTTTTTGTTAGTTATAGAATTTGGGTTATAATTTTGAAAATAAAGAAAAAAAAACACTTTGAAAAATTATAGGGACCAAAATAATCATTTTAATTAAAGTACGTAAATTAAATATTTTTTATGATGTGTTTTTTTCTCTCTGTCTTTTCCTTCTCTTTTTTTGGGGGGGGGGGAGGGGGGGGGGGGTCGGGGGTGGGGGGGGGGGGGTGGGGGGGGGGGGGATTCTTACCTTCTCCAACAATCCAACTATGATTCTTTCTCTCCATCCAAATGTTGTTGTCTCCTTCCTCCCCTCCCCTTTTATAGTTGTTATCGACTCATCTATTCAAAAATTGTATCACCTCTATGTTGGGATTGACATCATAAATCTCTCTTGTATTCTCGTAGTTTGTAAACTTTATATAAATAAATTGTTATTAATAAAATAAATATTATTTTATGAGCATACACTCAATCTAATAAACAAAGATCCTGAGTTATTTTATGTAATTTAAACATGTATGTAGAGACATACAAGTGGATCATGTTTAAATGATAACCTAAATGGACTATAGTAGATGGATAAGGCTAGGTGCTTTATCCTGGTGAATCTACGGATACTACCCTATTTGTAAATGTTACAAGTGTTGTAAAGTACTACAAATGACTTAATCCTGATCATTCATGTGGAGACATGTGAGCGGGGGCATTCTATACAAAGAGTTTGTATAAGATCATACCACGAAATGATTAGTCTCATTATATAATGCCGTTAATAATAGAGACTTACATTTCACCAGGATGACCATAGTGACATGACCTAAATCCTGAGTGAGTTGTGAACTCCTGTCTATGAAGGTAGTCTTTTGATTTGTATGGGTAAGGATGGCCAAATCGTCGACTTAATATGTCTACCATTTTGGTCATTCATCTGGTTGGGGAGCTGGGAACACAACTATACAAGACAGAATTCACTTCTTAACTAATGTCTGAGTAAGTAGATAAACTGCTCCCTTAAGGGCTAATTCTAGGACTTGAACAATGTGGTCACACCCTCTCTTGGCCCAAGAGAAATTTGGTCATTGTTGGACTATGACTTATTGTTCATTAAAGGGATCAATGGTACTTAAGGAGTTAGATGTAACTACAAGGGCAAACCGATAATTTTGGCCCACTTGTACTTACGAGCAATTTTTGAAGTATAATCATACTGTTGATTGGTTATATCCATTGGACACGAAAATATATCTGTAGTGTGAAGAGTGCAGCTGTCGGGCTTTACTGGAGTGGCCGAAGTTAATAGATGTTGAGTAATTTAATTAAAGAGTTTAATTAATTATTCAAGTACCATTGGAGTTTCAACAGGTCTATAAGGTCCCCCTGTAGCTCAACAGGGTTTATTGAAAATTAATTTTGGATTAATTTGAATTGTTGAAATTAATTGAGAAAATTAATTGTATGTGATATAATTAATTAAATTAATTGTATGTGATATAATTAATTAAATTAATTGTATGTGATATAATTAATTAAATTAATTATATTGTGATATAATTAATATAATGTATTGATACATTATAATATAAAGTTTATTTTGAGGGGAATTAAGTATTTGAATGTGATTCAAATACTAATTATATGATTGATATTCATATTACTAAATTTAGTGTAAATGTGATTTATTAAATTATCATGAATGATTGAGAGAAATAAAACTATAGGTTATATTGTATTTGATACAATATGAAAACTAAAGGTTATGTGTTATATTGATATAACATATAGTTATATATAATATAATAGATTAGTTAATTATATATATATAATATATATATATATATTAAATTTATTTTATTTTAATTTAATTTAATTTTAAAATTAAAGGGAGGGAGTTACGACTCCCTTCCCTTGATCCTCTCTCTCATTCAGACGTGTAGGGAAAGGGTTTGTTCAGTTATCAATTTACTCAGCTTCTTTCCCTAATCTCTGAGGGCCTGTTTGGGGGCCCAAGTTGAGAAGACATATCATGTGGGTGACTTAGATGTCACTGTTTGGGCCACTAACATCCCAACTATCCACATCTGATCCCCCACATCACCACAGGCTAGGTTTTGCCTACCGATATCGTATCTCATCTTCGCACATCACTCGTCTTCCCACCCCCTGTTTGGTTCTCTCATTTCTATCTCCTCAAACACTTTTCAATGTTGGTTCTTCCATGGAGAAGGGTTCCCATGGAATGAGTGTTCTATTTCAAGTTTAATGGGGGTTTTCTTTTTCAGATCTGTTGATTCTTTCATTCTTTTTTTTTCTCACCCTCTGAAATTGCTTCAATTCCTCGTCGTTGGTTCTTCCATGGAGAAGGATTTCCTTTTTTTTTCTTGTTGCTTCAATAAAAACTTGAAACCAATCTCTTGCTGATTCTATGGTCCTTTGTTCACACATGACCCGTTCTATGTTTGGTTTATGGGGCTCGATGCATGTTGCTTCTTGAATGTTCAACATTGAGGTCTTGGTAGGGGACTGGTTTTAGTCATTAGAGCTTGGTGGGGGAGAATACCATCAAGGTTAGCTTTCTAAACCCCAGTCGGCCAGTGATGAGTACCATCCCCCTTTCACCCTCGCCACTTCAATGAAAACTTAAAACCAATATCTTGTTGATTCGATGGTCCTCTGTTCTCCCATGACCCATTCTATGTTTGGTTTATGGGGCTCCATACATGTTGCTTCTTGAATGTTCGACATTAAAGTCTTGGTAGGGGACTTGTTTTAGTCATTGGAGCTTGGTGGGGGAGAATACCATCCAGGTTTATTTTCTAAACCCCAGTCGACTGATGACAAGTACCTATCCATGAATTCTTGTTCAAAAGTTTCGATGATGAATACCTATTATGATTTCTTATGAAATTTCTTCACTATTTTCATATTCGGTCTGTTTTTCTTTATTCCTTCTCATTCATTCAGTTTCAATCTCTTTTCGAGTCGATGGTTCTCTATTCAGATGAGATTTGTTTGAATGAGTTTCATACGTATCTTATGGTATGTGTTGATTGCACATTTGTTCTGTGGAGGTCTGTTTGAATTAGTTTTATAAGTATTTGTTTGAATCAATTTCATTTTCTATTTGTTCATTTCAATTCGTTCTCATTTGTTCTATAATTTTGACTGATTTCTCTTTGATCCCTATTGGTATGTGTTGATTGCACATTTACTCCACCAAAACAATTTCTTCGACCACTTCATTAATGTGACTTGCTTCTATTGATTGCCTTTGTTTGCTAATTGACTTGTTTGCGTTTTTACACTTGATTAATGACTCGACCACTTCATTAATAGGAGTCAGTTCTTTTATTCATGAACAGGAAATAAATTAATGGGAAGTTGGTTCCCTTTTTACCATTCTTCTGATTATTTTATCTATTGATGTAATGTTGAACTACTTATATAACCCTCCATTATTACAGTGGGTGAACAACCACCCCCTTTTACTCCTCTCCCTCTATAAAACGACTTCTATCCAAGTTAAATTAACTTGAGAATCCTCCATTGTTTTTTGTTTTTTCTCAAGCAGGTGAGTTATTTTCAAACTTACTTCTCTTCTACTTTCTTGTCTTTTTTATCATTTATTGGGGTTTCATATATTAATATGGTAGTGGTTTGATTTTCCACGGTTCTATTTGCAAAATTTTTCTATTGATACTTTAGTATTTTAAAAGTATTTGTATGAGTTGTTTTCTACTTGTATGTGTGAATTAGTACTATATTTCATATATTATGGTGTCAACTATCCAATGCCTTTTTTTTCGTACTCATGAATTACATGTCATGGATGTCTGAGGCCGGCTATATTTATACGTATTCTACTTGAGTTTAAATGTGGTCCATCACATCTATTCTCATATAAATCACTTGTATCCCATTCAATCTACTGCCCTCCTTGTTAATCTGATGAGTTATTCTTTACTGTCATTGTTTTTGGATTATATACATTTTCTTCCTATTCAATTCTGCTTATCTACATGTTCATGGTTTATTTGATGGGTACTAACAGCGACACCATTTCAGTACTAGAGTCGATCCGGTGGTTCGTTGATCCTCAAACTACAATCTCCAAGTAAAATAGGTATGTATACGTTTATCCAGAATGTATTCCTAAATTATTAGTCTTACATACCGTGAGTTTCTAACTAAATACTTTTTTTTTGTTTTTTTGCAACCCAAACTAATAACATTGCTATTAGTTTGAGGTTCGTGTATTACGTATGTTTTTCCTAATTTTAAAAAGCCATCTGAAAGCTCTGGAAGTCTAGTTTTCAGAATAGGGCTGCCGGAGGAAAAGGCTCAAAGGAACTGGGCTGGAGGTTGAGAAGAAGATAAAAGGGTCAGATTGTCGAATCAGTCTGAGCCAGTCTTGAAGATTTTGAGATTCCGACCAAATCACGAGGAATTCTAAGCTGAAAGTTTAGGGTAAGATTCCTAAGACATTTTAGAATAAGTTTTTAGAAGGAAGTATTTCCAAATAAGGTACAGAACTATGAGTAATCTAAGTTGTAAGTTGAATCTGGATTCTATGGGTGAAAAAGGAACCCGAGGAGCTACTAGAGTGAAAAGTTCCTAAGAGTTCGAAGTGAGTGGCTAAAATGTTTTCGAACTAAAACGTTTTTAAACTGTTTTGATTACAAACGTTTTACAGAAAGCATGTTTGCGAAAATAATTCTCATGCCTACTAGTTTTCTAAAGTGGTTTCCAAGCAAGTTTGAATTGTGATTTGAACACATGCATATTCTTGAAAAACTATTTACATATGTTGATTTTATCCAGCATGCGTTACCATCTTTAAAGCCATGTTGTATATGTGTTATACTGTACATGCTTTAAAGAGAAAAGTTGTTTATAAATAATTTTGGTAAAATGCGATACCGAAGTACAAGGAGAAGGCATCTACACAACTAGATACTGAAGTACAAGGAAAAGGTATCTATTGGTACTGAAGTACGTTTGAGAATGTACCAAGCCAACGGGATACTGAAGTACGTTGGAGAAGGTATCCTAGTAGCTCGATACTGAAGTACAGGAGAAGGTATCTGAGCAGTAGTACATAATGTGGCCACAGGTGAATAAAGTCAGAGATTGAGCAAAATGGTTCTCTCTGGACTAGTAGTTGGTGTTGGGATTATTTTACCAGTTATAAAGTACTTTGATTTGAGAAATGATTTTACTGTTTTATGTTTAAAACAATTTTATATAATTTACACTTGGAAAATATTTATGCTGCAAAAGTTTATATTTCAGATAAAACTATTTTCTGAAATTATGCATGAGAATTTACTATGTTTTCTCGGTCACTCACTGGGCATAAGGCTCACCCCGTTTTCACCCCCCCCCCCCCCACAGGTAGCGTCAAATCCTCTGAAGATAGCTCAGTTATTTACTCTGCCACTAAAGGACGAAAAGACTTGTAACCGTTTGCGTAGGTGGTTACTGTTAATATTGTACACAGTTTACTATTGTTCATATAGGGACTAGGGTTTGTAGGTTTTGGGACTTGTAAATCTAATGTTATAAATACTTCTAAACATATTAAGTTTCTAGTCAATAAATTGTGGCCTAAAAGTACGTCCCGTTGCATATGAATTATAATTGGTATCAGAGTTATTCCGCAAAGAGTATTCCGCAGTAAGTGTCAGCCCAAGGTTGGGTAACTGCTGCAGTCACGCCTTTTATCTAGGCTAAAAAGGTGGTTTGGGGCGGGGTGTGACATATAATTATGAAAGTGAAAAAATATTTTAGAAAAGTACAATTGATACACCTTGTTCAATTTAAGGTACAGTTTAATGAATGAAAATATTAGCATTAAAAGTGGAAAAATGGAAAAACTTCTTAATATAGTACAATTGATACACCTTATTCAATTTAGTATTAAAAAGTGGAAAATTGTTTTAGAAACAAAAGTCGGCACGTATTATTCAATTTAGTATTCAAAAGTCGGTATTTCGTTGACTATTTACGATTAATCTTAAATTTTGGCTGAGTTTTTTTTTTAAACAACAATAATAAAGAATTATTTGAAAGACATTTTGAAGAAAGGGATAATAATCAAAATAATCTTAAGTACTAATTCTAATATAAATTTCAATTTCAATTAAGGCCCAATCCCCGATAAAACTATTTTAGTAAGAATTATTTCGTTGACTATTTACGATTAATCTTAAATTTCAATTAAGGCTTAATCCCTGACAAAACTATTTTTCCTTTTGTATCCTAGGGTTTTAGGTTTCTAACCCAAAATATGGAAAATGAAGAAGTCTTTACTATCCTTTCGCATGGTCTGGTGAAACTGTTTCGAGGCATTTTAGGTTTGTTCTGACCGCAGTACTACAACTTCATGAGTTACTACTGAAAAAACCAGAGCCTATCACGAGCGACTGCACTGATAGTAGGTGGAAATGGTTTGAGGTATTACAACAATTTTAATTCCACTCTCAGTTAAATATTATGTTCTAGATTTTTAGGAAACTAGGAAATGTTTATCCCTTTGTCAATGTACAATCCCATACAAAACTGTCCGGGTGCATTGGATGGCACATACATAAAGGTCAACGTAAGTGCAGCCGATCATCCTCGCTATTATACCGAAAAGGTGAGATAACCACGAATGTGTTTGTCGTCTGTTCACCAACTGATGAGTTCATATTTGTACTGTCAGGGTGGGAAGGGTCTGCAGCTGATTCAAGAGTGCTTAGGGATATAATTTCTCGACCACACGGGTTGAAGGTTCCTAAGGGTATAGACTTTTGTGATTCCATTGTCTGGATTCAAGACCAAATAGTTTGCCAACTAATTTTCTATATATCATGCCTAGGTTATTATTACCTATGTGATGCTGGATATCCCAATGTCGAGAGATTCTTGGCACCATATAATGGAGAGCGGTACCATCTTTCAGAATGGCATGGTGTTGGAAATGCACTAACTAATCCACGGGAATTTTTCAACATGAAACATTCATCCGCTAGAAACTGCATAGAAAGAGCATTTAGCGTACTCAAAGGTCGTTAGGCGATCCTACGTGGGAAGTTCTACTATCTAGTTAAGATCCAATATAGAACAATAATGACATGTTGCCTACTGCATAACCTGATAACGAGGGAGATAAGCCAGACTACAATGTCCGGAACAACGGATGATGAAGATTTTACATCTAACGAGCTCGATGATGAAAATATACAATTTATTGAAACATCCGACGAATAGACCAGTTTTAGGGATGAGTTAGCGATGCGAATGTTTGATGAATGGGAACAAGCATCATGAGCACAAAGTTTCTTGTTCAATTAGCTTTACTATGAATAACTTCTTCCTACTTTTAGACTATGCTATCTTTCGGTTCAAACAATCTACTGTATTGAATTATCTTAATTTATTTTGTGTTAATTGGTTCATGTGAATGATGAAATATGTTCTACATTATTCGTACTCAAACTTTGTTTATCTAAATGTGCCTAATTTATTTTATTAAGTTGTACTTATGTATGTAGCTAAATCGCAGAACGTGACAAAATGACAAAACACATTTGGAAAAAGGTTGAAGATGCACGATTAGTGGAGTCACTATTGCACTTGGTACAAACAGGTTGGCAAGCTGATAATGGAACATTCAAGTCTGGCTATCTACAATAACTACAACATCTACTTACGGAAAAAATTCCTAGCTGCTCCATCGGACTGTCGACAATAGAGTGCAAGGTATATTTTTAAAGCGACAATATTTTGCAATCGTTGAAATTCCAAGTAATGCATGTAGTGGATTTGGTTGGAACGACGAGTTCCAATGTGTGGAAGTAGAGAAAGAGGTTTTCGATGTATGGGTTCGGGTAAGAGAACACATTATAATATTATTATCTTACAATGGTGAACTCTTTCTAATATAATATTATGTTCTAACATAATATACTTTCTTATTTGTAGTCCCATCCCAACGTGAAGGGTTTGAGACACAAACCACTCCCCCACTATGATGAGCTTTTAATCGTATTTGGGAAAGATAGGGCCACTGGTGAAGGCAATGAAATCTCGTACGATCAAGCATCTGTAACAGATGCACATTTGGAGGATATTTGATTGGGATCACAGGTTAATGAGCAACAAGAAAGTATACCTAACATGAACATACCGACCGTTGATGGGATGGATGAAGTTTTCCCAGATACACCCATCAGTAGGCGTACTGGATCAAGTAACGATACGAGAGGAACAAAACGCAAGAGGANATGAAGTTTTCCCAGATACACCCATCAGTAGGCGTACTGGATCAAGTAACGATACGAGAGGAACAAAACGCAAGAGGAATCCCTTCCAATCTGAAATGCTTCACATTGTACGCACAGCAATGGATGTGCAAGAAAGTAAAATGGAGAAACTTGTACAATGGCAGAAAGAGAAATATGAATTGGAGCTCAAGAGGAGTCAAGAGGTCATCAAATAGATCTACCAAGTTGAGGGTTTAGAGGAGGATGATCAATTGACCCTCATAGATATGTTGGTGAACGATATTCAGCAAACAAATGGTTTTCTAGACATTCCACCACCATTAAGGAAAAGGTATTGCATGTGTTTGTTGGGCAAGACTAACTAATTTTTTGTCGGCGTTTGCAAATTAGTTTGTTATTATTTTTTGTAACTTCCCCTAATCTCTTATTCCATAGGTTTTTTATATTTCCTGATTTTTTGTGACATGTACGAATGGCCCATGGTATGTAGCCCTTGGATATGGATGAAAATATTTCTAACCAAGTTGTAAAATAGTCATGTATAGGACCATCAAATTATGTAAAATCTTTTGAGGGGAATGAATTTAATGAAATTCATATCCGGTCTAATTTTTTTATTTGATCAGTGGAATGAATTTAATTAATTTCATATCCGGTCTAAATTAACACTATTTTGTAAAACCACTTGGCTTTCTTTGATGAGAAGTTTGGAATGAATAATATAAAATTGAATTTATACCAGATCTTGAGATTGGAAAGAATAAAAAAAATGTAATCAATGTCTTATTCCAAATAGGATGAATACAATAATTGGATTATAAGATTAAAAAAAATGTCTATACAGGCAAATTATTCTAGAGTATAAAAACTGAACCAGATAGCACAGACATAACAACTTTGCACATCCAAACACAGACATATCAACTCAGACATAATAACTCTGCACACCCAAACACGAACATATCAACTCAGACATAACAACTTTGTACACTCAAACACAGACAACAGAACTCCCCAGACATTAGAACTCTCCAGACATCAGAACTCCCCACATCCTATATCATCTCAACGCCCCAAACAACCCCTGAGTGTTAGAGTGATTCTTTTTGGATTTTTGAAAAAGAAAACACAGAAGAAAAGTTTTCTTTTTCTCTCATCTCAAAATCGTTTCCCTCTTCCCAAATAACATAATAGAGCCCACACCTCCTGCTAATTCTCAATCTCTAATGAGAATACAGGAGGTTCATTTGTAGTGGTGGCCATTTGAGATTTCAGTTTTTTGGAGATCGAGATCGGGTAAGTTTCAATTCTTCCCTACTTCCTTTTAAGTATGTTGTATTTTGTTGTATAATGCATAATTTTTTGGTCTATAAACTGGGATTCTGTGAAAAACAAAAATTGGGACCGATCTCGCTTCCGCTGTAGAACTTCACTATTCCTTCACTCTCTTCACCAAAAGTCATTCTAGGTCTATCCAAAAAATTAAAATTTTAGGCCTTGTTTGATTTTCTTTGTTTTGTTGCCTACTTTCAAAGTGTTCTTCCAAAATACAAACTATAGTTTCAAATCTAAAAAAATAGTTGCTAAAAATTAGTTTTCATTTTGGGACCTTTTTAAAAATAAAAAATATTTAAAAATATTTATACTTTATAGTAAAAGTTTTAAAAGTGCTTTGTAAATATTAGATTTTTCTATTGATAAGAATTTCCCTTTTATTTTTAGAATTTAGCTTATTACTTAGAAAAAAGGAAAACATGATAAAGAATTTTTTAGAAAATTACAAGCACAATTTTCATAAACCAAAAATTAAGTCTCCATTTGTTGCCAAGTTTGTTTTTATTTTTTTAAAAGAAAAAAAAAAAAAAAAACTCTAGGCTTGTTTACTCATTATTTCTTTGGTATAATTTAAATTGTTTTAAAAAAAAATCTTGGTCAAAGTCAAAAAAAAAAAAAAAAACAACAACAAAAATAAGTTTAGGAAAAAAAAAGTTCCAAAAACCTTGTTTTTGTTTTTTAAATTTGACTCAGAATTTAAATGTTTTCTTAACCAAAATGTATAACACGTTAAAAAAATAGGATGAAAAAAAATTATGATTTTCAAAAAAAATAAAGATAAAAAACTAAGTCTCGTTTGCTAATCATTTAATTTTTAAAAATTGAGTTTATTTCCTTTTAATTTCTATTAATAGTTTGCATATTTCTAATTAAAATAGTTGAATTCTCAGTCAAATTTTTAAAAAAAACAAAAAAACAAAAAAACATTTTTTTTTTTTAGTTTTCAAAATTAAAATTCTATCAAACCACTTTAGCTTTTTATCAGAAGCTGATTATTCTACCATTTAAATTAAAAATATCAATTCCATGAAGTTAAATGTACTTTAAATTTTAATATGGATGGAACAAAGAGGCGTAAATAAAAGTTGATTGAAATCGGACATTCATATAATTCTAACAAAATTAATTGAACAGTGGACTTTTTTTTTCCTTTTTGAGAAAAATATCTTATTGGTCTGATCTAGTTTTTATGTTGTCTTAGATTTCAAAATGTTACACATTTAATGTGTGTTTGAAATATCTTTCTAAGTGATTAAATTAAAAAATAAGACATTTGAAAAAAAAATTTAAGGGTTTGAAAACCACCTAAAATAGATTTTGAAATAAATAAGTTTATAAAATAAGTTGATTTAGGATAAAAACTTAAAACCAACTTTTAGAAAAATGAATGTTGAGTGTTTTGTTAGACATATTTAGATAATAATATGTTTAATTAAAGTATGGGCTATGTATGTGGATTAATAATTTATCACTAGTATATAAAGAGATCTTAGGGCTATGGTCCCCGTTATACCAAAACAATAAGCACTCGGTCTTTCTTGAATCCTATCTAGATAGAGATCCCACTAAGGACATTCAGAGTTTTGGTTGAGGAAGACCATAGTTATCCATCATCATCTTGAAGCTATCATCAATTTTGCAATGGAATCCGATGTTATTCTTGACAATTTGATATGAATGATCATAGGATTTATCTATTCAATATAGATATAAAGAATTTATGCTAACAAGTGGTATCAGAGCATGAATTTCATGTTGGATTGTTAGTTTATGCATTTTTCATTAGCATTGTTGATTAAATTTTGGTTTCAGTAAAGAATTTAAAGAATTTTTTTTAAAAAAATGGTCGGCTTACTATAGCAGCGTTGTAAACTCATTGACGATAGGATGGAAATCTTGGCGGTCATTTTTTTTCTTTGGCAATATGTATTCTTGCATCCTGTATTCTTGTCTGCGGTATTTGGCATATCCATCACAGATTATGAATGATGTGCTAGTGGTGGATTAAAGTGAAATTTTTTTTTGTTGATTATTTTGATTGAACATGGTTTCCTAAAGTTTTTTTTTTTTTTAAGAAAAAAAATCTTAGTTCTATTATTATCAAAATTAAGGATGTTCAGTTCAACATTCTTGACAAAAGTCCACCAATGTGATGAAATCCACTGGAAAAAAGTTAAAGACCGATCGAAGGAGTTAGGTCTTTAGTTGCTGCAAGTTTTATCCATCAAGACTTTCGGTTAATGACTGACTGGAGTTGTCGTTGGGCGAAGGTATCGGTCAATTACCGATTAAAGTCTTACCGGTGGTTCTTGGTTTTAATTATCAGTTTTTTTTTCTTTAATTCTTAATGAATGACTTTATGAGTTCGATTTTAAATTTGCTTAATAATGGAAAAGTTAATGTTGTCGCTTTTTCTTTCTTTTTTTTTTTTGAAACTCATATTCATCAATTAAGGATTAACATAACTTTTTAGTTAAAAAAAATCTGATTGAATTTAGTTAATTTATTTTTTAATAGTTTGATAATATTGAATTTGTCAACTATTTGGATTAATTGCTAATTGAACTTCTTACCTGCGTTTCTAAGTGTTATTGATTAATAACTAAGTTTGTGAATTAAAATCTATAATTTGATTGTTTTTGTGATATTCACATGTTTATGTTACTTTAATTATATTATGTGTATGCAATTATTAAGTGAATTTTGTAAAAGACTATTTGATGTTCTTCCTCCTTTATTTTTTGTACAATAATATTATTATATTATTGTATCTTATATTTTAGATTGAATTGGTCAAAAATAATATGTTACCAAAACAGCCTCTATTATCTAGATCGTTTTAATTATGAAATATAAGATGTGCATATTCATGAATTTATGCGGATAATTATCGGTCCAAATGAAGATAATTATTTGGCCAAATTGTGGGTATGTGTGTGGTAATGAGTATGTAGCAATTATAATGATTGCTCATGTGAAAAGTTTGGTCCAAAGAAAGGCTTTTTTTTTTTTTTTTTTTCTCAAAACAATGATCTAAGAAGTGGATCATAAAAACTTGAAACCCGAAGAGTACTCAAAATACCCAAAAATAACAGCTTAAAGTTCTTGAGAGTCCAATTTTCTTTCATTAGGCCTATAAGGCCTAGCCTCATCTGGACAATCCCATATGTGAAGATGCCTAATATTAGGTTTCTTTTCTGTCTACAACTCATAAGGGGTTTTAGCTATTTGCTTACTAGGTACCCTATTAAGGATATATGTTGCAGTCTCTATGTGCCTCATCCTAAAGGGATTTTTGGTAAGAAAGAATGACTAATCATACTTCTTACCATTCCTTAAGGTGTTCTATTTCGCCTTTCCTGCTACACCATTCATGTTGGGTTTCCCGACATAGTGTTAATTGCGAGACGATTCCATATTCTCTAGGTATTTGGCAAAGGGCCCTAGACGTTTGTTCATCGACTGATCCATCATATCTACCGAAATTTCACCACACGATCAGATTGACAGCCTTTAATTTTCTTTCCAAGTTGAAGTTCAACTTCAGCTTTGAAAAGCTTGAAAAGTCCAAGGATTGAGACTTCTCATGAATTAAATATAGCGTACCGCATATCGTTGAATAGTCGTCTATGAACGTAATTAAAATATTGTTGTCCATTCCAAGAGGCTGTAGGGAATGCGGACCATAAATGGTCTGTATGTATTTAGTTCTAAAGATGTCTGAGCATTTTGTTGGCACCTAATTTTCTTATGTTGTCTGTTTTCCCTTAATACATTTCCACACCAAATATTGAAGCTACTTAAATCAAGAGAATCGCAAGAATTCCATCTGACACAAGTCTCTGAATTCTCTGATTTAAGAGATTGACCTAAACGCTTGTGCCATAACATAGCAGAATTTCCCATTAAGTTACGCTTTGGTACCAACATGAATTAGATAAGCAGGATCTTGTTAAATGAAGCAAAAGAATCAAGCATATATAGATGTGTCAATTAAAGAACCAACGGAAGCCAATAAGAACTTAGAATCTTGAAAAGACTAACTTTATTAATTTCCAAAAGAACAAGAAAAACCAAATTTGTCCAACTGAAATAGAAACTAAATTCCGTCTAAATGACGGTACACGACAAAAGTCTCATTCAGATCCAAAATAACAACAACAGTTTTAAAAAAGTAATCTAAAATTTCCAAATAGCTTAACTGGAACTAGCTTTGCCATCGCCCACATAGATGAATCTTTCAGCATCACTTGGCGACTCGACTCCACAGGCAACCTTTGCATTGATATCTTATGTGAGTAGTAGCACCAGAATCTACCCACCAATGTATCTGTAGGTACAGAAACCTAAATTAACTCAGAACAAACAAACCAAAGTAAGATTTACCCTCTTTACACGCACTTTGGCGTACTTGGGACAATCTTTCTTGAGTGACCTTTCTTTTTGCAGAAAAAAACAAGGATTTTCAGTGGCTTGTTTCTTGTTTTTATTCTGCTGAAATGTCCCTTCTGCAGCATTCACAATTCTTCTTTTCTGCTTATCACGAGAACCTATTGCCAAATGAGCACTTTCTGTCCTTTCTCTTCTTGAATCCTATCTTCTTCTTGCACACATTGTGAGATAAGCTCCATTAATACATTTATCCTTCTGAGTATTATAACTTATCTTAAACTGAGTGAATTGTGCAGGAAGCATGAGAAAAGTAACCAGATGCCGAGTAAAATTTTCATTTATCTTGATAATGAAGTGGGGGGGCCCTTTATTTACCTGGCGAGATTGGCACATTTCCAATAATGTAACTCCCTTATGTTTCCATTGCCCTTATACCTCATAGAAGTTAAATAGTCAAGACCTACTTGCTTCCCTTTTTTCTCATTTTTTAAGCAAAATAATTTGATCTCACATTTTGA